>NW_017306281.1:407635-420407 GCF_000935625.1 Nanorana parkeri | reverse complement strand
GTCTTCTGTTCACACCTTTGCCAAGTTTTATAAGGGGGATGTTTTGGCATCTGCGGATGCTGGTTTGGGGCGCAAAGTGTTGCAGGCGGCCGTTTGAGGGAATTTTTTTGTTTAGTTGGGTTTGTTGTTTCTGTTGGCCCACCCCTCTTTTTTGGTACTGCTCTGTGACGTCCCTACAGTACATGATCTCCGATCTGTTCCCTGTGTCCTTCAATGAACGGGAGAGAAAATAGGATTTTGGTACTCACCGTAAAATCCTTTTCTCTCCGTTCATTGAAGGACACAGGGCCCGCCCCTCTATGTGGGTGTGTACTCCTTTACTGCTTGTTACTAAACTGGAGACTTCTCAGTAGGTGGGGGGTTTGGCCACCGGCAGGGGCCGCCCCTAGGCTGTAATTGGTCTTTAGTTTTTTTGTGCCTAGCGTCCTTCTCCTGCAGGTGGCGATATTACCCTACAGTACATGATCTCCGATCTGTTTCCTGTGTCCTTCAATGAACGGAGAGAAAAGGATTTTACGGTGAGTACCAAAATCCTATTTTTACATGTTTCTCTTTCAAATTTTCATAAATACTATATTTTTTACAACTGTTAGCAGTCAAGTTGAATTGTGTTTTTCACCACATGCAGCACAAAACAAACATGGTAATGCTCAACTAGTTTTACTAAGTAAGTTAGACTGTATTATGCCTCCTGTGAGTGTTTCATGGTTCAATGTGTTGTTTTCAGATTTGGCTGTACATCCTGAAGAACAGAAAAGGGGAAGACGGCAGTGTCTTGTTGGAGCACTCTATAAAGAAAGCCGTTCATTTTGGACTGCCGGTAAGTCACTTAATATTGTTGGTATATGTGAGTATTTGTAAAGCATATTGGCGTGGATAAACCTTTACCACCAGCACTAGTCTCCTAGGTTTAAAAGGGAAACATACTCTAGTTATACCACTATCACACTAGTGAGTTGCAGTAACATGCGGTACAACAAAGCACAGTGCATTGCAGAGCCATTCTTTTTGCCAATGCATAATAACGTACTTGGGTTGTAGCACACCACAACGCACCAATGTAAACCATCTATGCATTGTAGTGTGGTGAAAGAAAGTGATTCCTGTGATTTTTAACTGATTTGTGGTGCCATGGCACCTTTTATGCTAACTTAATTGGCTGCTTTAAGCAAAGCACACACAGTACCACTGCACATTTCCTTGAATGGGCCCTAAGGGGAACACGGACAACAATAAAATACCGACAGTGGATCTAACCTTTCTCCACTTACCAAAAATGTTTCTGTTGCCGCTTGTGTGCTGGTTGGAATGGTTCAGCTCACTTCCTGTCCTTGTGACCACAATGAAATAAAAGGGAAATTATTTCAAAGGGGCAACTAACCACAATACGAACCTGATAGAGATTTGTTTTTTCTTTTTAAACAAAGTTTTGACTGAAATTTCACTTTAAAACACATCAAAAGGGAATGTATCAAAACTGGAGCAGACAAAATCTAGAGCATCTATGCATGGCAACCAATCGGGCTTCTCTCTTTCATTTTCAAATCTTAACTGAACAAACTGAAGAGAGAAGCTGATTGGTTGCCATGCATAGATGCTCTAGATTTTGTCTGCTCCAGTTTTGATAAATTCCCCCCATTATATCCAGATATATATTAGATCTTCTGAAGTTTTTAGCTGAGCTCCCTTTTGAAATGATTGCTGACAGTGGCTGATTGCAGCCAGTTGGCTGGCTGAGGTCACAAGATATGAGATCTCTAGAGATGCAGTTTCTGCAGTTTTACTGCTCTGTATTTACATCTCTCTCCTGCTTCTACATTGCTTGCCACCATTTCACCGAAGACGAGATCTGTAGTAAGTGGTTGGTTTACAGCAGGGGGTAGGTGACCTTGGTACTCCAGCTGTTGTCTAAACTGCATGTCCGATGAGGTATTGGAAGACGTTGACAGCCACAAGCACTCCCAGAGACAGAAGAATGATGACATTTCTAGTTTTACCACAACTGGAGTGCCTAGGATGCCTACCCCTGGTTTACAAAGTAGAACATGTCATCTTTGCAAGGTGAATTTTCACTTGGCTTTGCAAGTGAGATAAAGCTGAGCTAATTCCATTCATTCACGTGCAAGCACAAATCCTGTTTTGTAATTTTATCTTGGTGCTTGGTAGATGAATCTAAGTGAAAGCTCACTCTTCAAAGAATACCTAAACACGTGCAAATTACAAAACAGGATTTTTGCTTGCATATGATTTGAAATCAGCAAAGCTTTATCTCATTCAGTAAACTAAATGAACATTTTATTTGCAAAGTGAAAATTCACTTCGCTTAGTGAATGTGGTGAAGCTGTGCTCTTGATATTGAAAGCCCTGAATCTCGGGTAAGGAAGCAAAATCATATTTTTATGACATGCATGTACCTTTTCAGATCCAGTTTTCTTGATGACTCTGAACTGTTTAAATATCTCCTGTGTTTGTGTATACTCTTCTCTGAACCGGTGTATACTCCTATAAATAATTATCTGTCTTTGCTAGTATCTGGCCTCTCTTGGCATACAGTCTTTAGTTCAGCAAAGAGCTATTGCAGGCAAGACTGCGGATAAATTGATGGATGCCTTGAAAGATTCTGACCTCCTGCACTGGAAGCACAGTCTATCTGATCTGATTGACATCAGCCTTGCTCAGAAGACTGCAATATGGAGACTGTATGGTCAGAGGTATGACTGCCCTGTAGCATTTTTCTCATACTTGTATGTGAGCTAGTAAGCAAGGCTGAACTGATTAGCAGTTTTCTTATATCAGACACACCGTATGAAAAATCAAGCTGTGTCAACTGAATCTACATGCAGTGCCACCTTATGACTGCTGTGTCCTAAAATTTGGCTGGGATGTAAATGGGTTGGAACTTGATCAGATTTGGTTAGTTGTATACATAGCCTAAGTTGAAGGTGGGGCTTGCAGTACCAGAGTCACATGGATGGATATGCTAGAGCTCTTATTCTCAACATTTTTTCAGTGTCGGCATCCTTTAAAAGTTTGCAGAAATATTACACTAATCCCTCTCTCCCTGGATTAGTGCAATTCTTTTTCCATGGTGCTGGAGGCTGGGCTGCCTGCACCATGGAAAGGCATGATGCTGTGTGAAAATTTTAAAGCACCCCTGAGGTAGCCAGGACACACACCGGGGCTCATAAATACACCTAAAGTGGCATTTTTTTATTGTGCAATAGGGTCATTTATGCATTTATTTATTTAAAAGTTTGTATTATACTTTCAGTATTGTGGGATTTTACCCTTTCAAACTGGTCTATATATCTGTCCTGTGAAATGGATTTAATTGTCAGTCTTAATTATGAAAGCTGTCATTGCTAATGTCCTTCTAAATCTGCTAGCTTCAGTACTTTTTGACCTGGAATAAGCATGGAGAAAGTACATTATATTCATTCTCCAAGAGAGCTCAAACGCTGTATCTTTTGTTAGGGCAGATGATGAAGCAGCCATCTTTGGCATGCTTAGTAGAATATCATAATAGGAACCAATTTAGACAGGAGCCAGTTAACCTTCCAGCTCATTTTTTGGATTGTGGGAGGAAGCCAGAATACTTGGAGGAAACCCACATAAGTACAGGACGAAAACATATAGTGTCCTGACCAGGGCTCAGACCGAGGACCCCAGTGCTGCAAGGCAGAAGTGCTAGCCACTGAGCCACTGCGCTAGTCAGACCACATGATCTGCATACTTAATCTAGGTCTGTGACTCAAAGTAGAGAATTTGTGGATAAAAAAGACAGTCAGGAAAAGCATTTTCAGAATGAAATATTGGGATTGGTAGCCTCAATATTTCTCCATACAGTTTCAATTAAGCCTTGAAGGTGATATTGTGCCTTTTTGTTGCAGCACCATGGCATTGCAGCAGGCACAGATGCTCCTTACTATGAACAGCCTGGATGCTGTTAATGTGACTGTCCAGCAGAACAATACTGAGCCATTCGCTGTAGTTCTGTGTCATCTTGCAGAACTTCATGCTGAGCAGGTGAGTTTCATACTTGAATCTTATTGCTAATGTACAAGACAAGGTTTCTCTCCTCTTTGTTTATATACAATTGCATAGTGTGCAGTGCTGTATATGCCTTCATTACTACAGTTTTTAATAGAGCGTAGTGGCTGCTCTTGTGCGCACGCCCATTCACGGCCAAAAGCATTCCTGTGTCCTACTAGATTGATGAAGAAAAATCAATCCTACATCTTTGTACTCTTAAAATGTATCGCAACCCAAAAACAGAAATGTATTATATGTCAGCTTACCAGTCCTTTAAATGTGGTAGCTGCATTACTTTTCTTTTTATATTCACCTGGTGATCTGGCGAGTAACACACTTCCTGTCTGTATCATATCTGTCATCCCAATAATGAGCTCTTCGTTGACATTTAAGTAATGAGCATTTAGGCACCAGTATGAGCCTTAGTTTTAGAGGTAATTGGGTTTGGAAGCACAGTAATATTTGATTGCAGAAATTCACTCACTAAATTTCTGGCAGGATCAACAAGTATTTTTTGCACTTACTATAGAAGAGCTATAAAACACTTTTAACTGTATATTTACCAGACCAAAAGGGAACAAATAAGAGAAGCTCATTGTTGGGGTTTACACACACTTTATGTATAATCATTTATATTTACAGGGCTGTTTTTCTGCTGCAAATGAGATCTTGAAACATTTAAAGGAGAGATTTCCACCTGGCTGCCAGCATGCAAAGGTAAGCACATTTTAATAGTTTGTTTTTAGGTTGCCCATTGCTATTAGCTGATTGTTGGGAAACATCAAGAAACCAATATAAAATAATGTGTGCAACATTTAGAGTCTATTTACATGCAGAATGTTTTTATTTTTGGATGGCGTGTGGATGTATAGTTTCCCTGGCAAGTTCTTATTGCTGTCTATGTTCCTGCTAGGTAGGTTCGCTCTCTCTCGGTACTGGTGACCATTGTCTTTGGTACAGAGAGTGATGGAAAAAACAAAATTTTAGAGTCGTCACCAGAGCAGCGGTGAGGGTAAATTTTCCAATGGGCGCACAAATGTTCAGTTGAGGGTAATTTTCCCTTGGTTTTTGTTTCTTTGAGAGAGATTTCCTCTCGCGTTCTTGTGTGTCTCTGTGGAAGGCAAGGAAGAGAAATCTTCCCAATGGAGCACGGGAAGCAAAAAAATATATTCTTACAGGTTTTACCTAGAGGTGTGCCAAAATGAAATTTTCAGAACAGAATGACACCCAAATGACACCCGGGTTGGAGAGCTCAGTCTCAACTGACTCCTCCCCCGCACGGCCTTCTGTGACAGCTGTCTTCGCCCCCGCACCATCACTCTCCTGATCTGTCACAGGAGGCTGGGCGGTGTGACACACCAGCCGCTCACACCACTCTCCTCCCCCGCACAGCTTGGCCTTCTGTGAGCGTTCTCTCCTCCCTGCTGGACGCTGTGCTGAGGGGGCGCAGAGCAGTGCCCAGCGAGGAGGAGAGAAACCAGGGATGCGCTGCAATTTCGGCCACAAAAGTGCCATTTTTGGTCGATATGTTTCGGCCGAAATTTTGGTGCATCCCTAGTTTTAACCCTTCACTGTGGCTATTAAAGTAAAAAGTAATATATTGTACCTACAGATCATATCTTGTGTAATAATACACAAATATTATCTCTATGGTCCACATTTGTTGTTGCTTGACACCTCTGCTCTTTTTATCCATACAACCATTATCTTTGTTTTTATTTTTTTCTCACCAATTGTTATTGTTTACTATGTTAAGGTAATGAACCTGAAATATAAAATGTCTGAAGTGTTTTCACAGCAGCCAATCAGCTTTTTCATTACTAGGGTAGATTAGAAAATGAAAAGGAGACGCTTGACCGCGAAGGAAGAAACATTGACCACTCTTTCAGAAGTTTAATGCAAGAGTCTCAAGAAATATAGTAGCATTAGAGATTAACTGCATGTTTTTGATGAAGGCTTTCCATTGCTGTCACTCAATTATTAAGCCCAATATAATTGCATTACCCACTCTTTTGTGTTAACTTGATCTCTTCCAGCTTTGGATGTTGTTTGATCAGAAAATCCAGTTTAACCGAGCAATGAATGATGGGAAATATCACCTGACTGAATCGCTTGTCACGGGAATTACTGCTCTTGACAGTGTGGAGGGATTGTACAGGTTTGTAAGGCAGCTTGTCTATCCTATCTTGGTTTTAACTTGGGTCAGCTTGTCTATCCTATCCTATCCTGGTTTTATCTTGGGTCAGCTTGTCTAACCTAACCTGGTTTTAACTTCGGTCAGCTTGTCTATCCTATCCTATCTTGGTTTTAACTTGGGTCAGCTTGTCTATCCTATCCTGGTTTTAACTTGGGGCAACTTGTCTATTCTATTCTGGTTTTAACTTGGGTCTGCTTGTCTATCCTATCCTATCCTATCCTATCCTATCCTGGTTTTAACTTGGGGAAGCTTGTCTATCCTATTCTGGTTTTAACTTGGGTCAGCTTGTCTAACCTAACCTGGTTTTAACTTGGGGCAGCTTGTCTATCCTATCCTGGTTTTAACTTGGGGAAGCTTGTCTATCCTATCCTATCCTGGTTTTATCTTGAGTCAGCTTGTCTATTCTATTCTGGTTTTAACTTGGGGCAGCTTGTCTATCCTATCCTGGTTTTAACTTGGGGAAGCTTGTCTATCCTATCCTATCCTAGCCTGGTTTTATCTTGGGTCAGCTTGTCTAACCTAACCTGGTTTTAACTTGGGGAAGCTTGTCTATCCTGTACTGCTTTTAACCTGGGTCAGCTTGTCTACCCTGTACTGCTTTTAACCTGGGTCAGCTTGTCTACCCTGTACTGCTTTTAACCTGGGTCAGCTTGTCTACACTGTACTGCTTTTAACCTGGGTCAGCTTGTTTACCCTGTACTGCTTTTAACCTGGGTCAGCTTGTCTACCCTGTACTGCTTATAACCTGGGTCAGCCTGTCTACCCTGTACTGCTTTTAACCTGGGTCAGCTTGTCTACCCTGTACTGCTTTTAACCTGGGTCAGCTTGTCTACCCTGTACTGCTTTTAACCTGGGTCAGCTTGTCTACCCTGTACTGCTTTTAACCTGGGTCAGCTTGTTTACCCTGTACTGCTTTTAACCTGGGTCAGCTCTACCATCCTATCCTGGTTTTAGCTCTAAAGAAAACAAAAATATCCCTTTCCATTATATTAACTCTGTGTAGTTCTGTGTAATACAATTAATAGCTCTGTCTATTCCATTTATGCTTTTGCTTCTTAAAAGCGTTTTCTACTTACAAGGCTTCCTGTGAGCCATATTGTAAATGAAATATAATGCATATGACTGTGGGGTGTCCTATATCATGTCTTCAAATGGCCACTTTACCTTTTTGTCAATATATCCTGTTTGAGTTATCTAGTAGTGGTGAGCCCCAGGCACATAATGTATCCTGTGTGTAAGAAACATTTCTGTGTGAACATTGTGTTTTTTTTACAGGAAAGCCATTGTTCTGAAAGCACAACACCAAACAGCAGAAGCTCATAAAATTCTCCAGGTGCTTTTAACTCACTGCCAGAAAGTAAAGAACATAGAGATGGTTATACGGTAAGTGGGAGTTGGTGAGTCACTGTCAGTTTTTTTTCATGATGAGTGCCTTTTAGCACACTTTTCTTGTCAGATGTCATTCTGTGCTTCACAATTTCCAATTCTGCTCATTTTTAAAGCTCCTAGTGTAATTTAAGAAGGATATGACCATTTTTCATATATTAAATTGGATTTTTAACTGTTCTGTATCACTTCCTCTTGTATCTCCATCTGACAAGTCTTTTTTTAAAGAGTATTTGTTGTAGTCCTACTTATTATCTGTGGACCTTTTGTCTATTTCAACTGTATTATTATTCTAGACCATGGGTGGGCAACTCTGGCCCTCCAGCTGTGCTTTAACTACAAATCCCAACATGCCTTTGCCTCTTGGAGTCATGCCTGTAACGGTCAGTCTTGCAATGCTTCATGGGACTTGTAGTTCCACAACAACGGGAGGGCTGGAGTTGCCCACCCCTGTCCTAGACCTATTGACACACGCACATATATATTTTTTGTTGCACATAGAAAACCACTTTTATTATTCTCAAACCTTTTATAAATTAGTAAATACATGGGCCCCACAATGTCTGGTGTCTGTGTTTGAGTCACATGGGACACTGGCCATTTTCACGTACTAGTCTTCTGGCCATTGTGAAGAAGTAGATACTGGTGTCTGTATGTGTCTAGCTAGTGGGCTAGCAAGTGGCTTAAAATGTCGGGATGAAAACAGGAACACTTGGCAGTTCGACTATAAGTTGGAGTAAACAGAATGTTACTATTTGTTGCGGGTTTTTTTTGTTCTCTTTTGCTTTGTGGATATTGTTGTGTGTTCTTCTGTGAGAGTGGATTTTTGGCCATGATACCTGATAAAAGGTGCAGTCTACAATTTTATTATGGAAAGGCAACAATCTAACTCTTTAACTGTGGACTACAGTTTACACATCATTGATCGTTTCACTTCCTTATTACATTGCTTTATAGGTATACCGAAATTATGAATAAGATAGTGTACAGAGACCTACATATTGCTTGTGCAAACCAACCTCAATGCCTCATACTCTGCTGCTGCAGATTGCTAGTCTTATGGTCTACAGTTTCCCTATTACATACAGCTGTTATTCCAGAGCCTGACAGGTACTCTTGAAATATGTGAGCCATTTTGTTTAACTTATAATAATTATGCAGTTTTCTAAGGCAGTCATGGTAAATGTATTCATGCAGAATTGATGATGAAGTTGTGTTGGTTTCCAGGGTCCTTCTGTCCCTAGCAGAGCTGTACTGGAGATCCTTCAGTCACCCGGTGGCACTTCCTGTGCTGCTACAAGCTCTCGCTCTCTCCAGGGAGTACCGACTCCAGTATTTAGCATCTGAGACAGTGCTCAATTTGGCTTTCTCACAGGTAAGGAAGACAAATTTACTGTGTTTCCATATAAACCTAAGCAGAGTGGGCTGTATGTATGTTTTAGGCCCCTTACATACATACCTTTTTAGTTTATTTCTGAGTAGATCTTGCATACACTTAATGCTTTAAGCTAGCCATACACTATACAAATAGGTTGTACAATCCTTTTTAGCTTTTCCAAAACCTTGCAATATATAGGCATACCTAAACAATCAATTCAATCTATCCAGCCAGGCAATCCTTTGCACTACGTATTTGATGGTAGATCTAAAGGAGATTGTACAATCAGAATGTGAAGTAACAGCTTTTAGGCTGTGCACAGACAGATCCTGATGAAAATGATGAGTGGTGAGCTATCTGCACAACCATCAACCTATTGTGTTCCATACAGAAGAGAAGGATCCGCACCTCACACAGAATGTTTCCATCCTGGAATACCTCATCTTTTGACAAAACCTTCTGACAGGTTAAAAGGGGTTCTTCCCTACCCCTAATTAATCACTATAGACCCCACTTGTCCCTAAAATGCTTAGATTGGGTTATGTATGACTTTCCTTATCCAAGAACATGAACATCTCCAGAACAAGAACTTTCACAGAAGCCCAGTCTGGTTCCCTTTCAGCCAAACTGTATGTAATTGTCCGTTTATCTGTCGGTGTACCCCTAGTTATTTGGTTGTAAAGTAGGGGAGAGAGATAAGCATCAAAAATCTTATTTCTCATTCAAGTAAGCTATGGGAGTTTCACGTATTGTGCATAATCCCACTTAAGGTTATGCACAGTATAACCTTAACCCCTTCATGACTGAGGCCTTTTTTCATTTTTTGTTTACATGTTATAATCCACATTTTAGGCCTGAAAATAACTTAAAAATCCCCAAATAGTATATATTTTCTGAAAGCCAAGACCCTATAGAAACAAAATGCTGGCAAATTTTTATGTTGCACGATATTAGCGCACCTCCTTATCAAACCCCAAAATTTAAAAATGCACTCAAATGCCCCCAAAACAATACCCATTTAAAAAAAATTAAATATAAAAGATGAGGTTGCAATGCGTAAATAGATACCCAACATGACCAGGTTAAAAATTGTGTGCGTCCGTGAAACTGCAACAAAATTCAGTACCCCAAAAAGTCCATAGACCTGTTTTGGGGTTTTTTGTTTTTTTTTGCTTTAATTGCTATCACATAGGGGGTCCTACAAGCCCCCCATGTGATAGCATATTGGCAGTGACAGGTTCTCTTTAAGGTGATACTGGGGTTCCAAAAGACCCGTGGTATCACCTTTACACCTGAAATAAGCTATTGAAGTGCCTATTGCACTTCAATAGCTTATTGCTGCCAGTTACTCACCTTTTGAGGAGGGAAAGGAAATAAGCTAACTTTATCTTCTTGGCAACAAGACAGACAATTGCCAGAGCTTGGAAGCAGCCAACGTTGCTTGTTTCGGAGGTCAGGCAACAGGTCATGGGTATTATGGTTCACGAGAAGCTTACGGCTATCCTACACGACTCGTACGCCTCCTTTCAGAAAACATGGTCACCCTGGCTGGACTATGTACAGCCAACGGGACTGGATTGCGACTTATTGGCCCTTTGATCAGGACTCACCTGGTCGGGGTGACGTGGCCCCCCTCAATTCCCTTTGCAGCCCCTTTTTTTTTTCTTTGTCCTTTTCTCTTATCCTTTCTCCTTTCTTCCACCTACCTCCTAGGTTCCTCTGGTGTCTTTTAGAGCCTGCCACAGGTGATATGGAGTGATGGCACGGCGTATAGTCTACAGCTCTACTTACCTTATTCGTGAGGCCTCGCTGGCGTCCTGAAGCAGCAGCAGGTAGCTGGCGACCCCGCTTCAGGTCCCAAGCAGACTAGCCCACCCACTACGCACATGTTATTTTGGTGCTTTCTGATTTCACAATGGCTTATGGGGGCGGGGGTTGGTTTCTTTAGTTTTCATATTCTGTTTAAATTTGTACTGATACATTTCATTGGCTCTTCTAAAGCTGACTCACTATAGCTCACCAATATGCCGTTATATTGATGTAACGTGATGTTTTACCACGTGAAACTTTTGGTACTTATTCCTTCTGGATGGAATGTATTTCTGTACTTCCTCAATAAAAATATTTATACAACAATAGCTTATTTCTGGGCTTCAGGAGCCCAACAATGACAGCTATGGGACCAGAAGTGATGTATCTGCATCACTTCTGGTTCCATGGTACGGGGAGGAGATTGGTGAATGGAAGCCACCAGAATCGCTTTACAAATGTAAACAGAGTCCTGGCGGCAAAAACAGCCGGGAGTCTGTTTAAACGGGCCCGATGCAAGTGACATACACTGTACATCACTGGTCATGAAGGGGTTAAGGTTATGCACAGTGTGAAAAAGGAATTGACTACAAAATGTGTCCAACATCATCCCTGTGATCTTATTGTTAAAAGATCTTCCCTTATTTGAAAGGATTTGACACTATAACGTTGGTAATAAACATAATACGTTTGATCTTTTTTAAGCTAATGCTTGGAATCCCGGAGCAAGCCCTGAATATTCTACACATGGCAATAGAGCCCATTCTGGCTCATGGAGCAGTACTAGATAAGGGAAGGGCTATGTTCCTTGTTGCCAAGTGTCAAATAGCATCAGCAGCCTCATACAGTCCTCAGAAGAAAACAGAAGGTAATCATTCTTAAACTCTTGTCATAAGAATTTCTGTGTATGCATCTTGTAAACTCATCTGCTCTCCAGCAACAAAAGCAACCCAGTTATGTACCCTTGCATGCACTCATTTTTGCATTCCACTTCTTTAGAGATCTGTAAATGGAAAGCAAAGGCAATATGTGAGATTTATATTTCTTGACCATATTTTGTTTTTTAAATAATATACATTTATGTGTATTGGTTTTGAATAAAATACATAAACTAATAGGGTTTATGGTTCAATCCTATTTTATGTAAAGCTAAACTCCATGCAAAACACACAATTGAAATGCGTATATAAATAGCTGTTTTGCCTAACATAGGATTTGTATTTCTGCCCATACAGTACTGAGATTTACATAGCTCTGCCACGCAGCAGAGCTGTGTCTACCAAGGCAGGGGACCGATCTCTCTCTGCTGCAGTTTGTTTCATTTACAGGTTTCCTCACCGCCCCACACCCACTGAATACAGCTCTGCTGGACAGACTGTTCAGGGACTTCAAGAGACAGATACTAAGTACTTACCCTGCTTGCATTTGAACATGCATTTACTGAAATATAAATGGTCACAGAGCTGCATTAGTTTGTGTCTTTTTATATCTGCCTCGAGTTCTGCTTTAAAGAAGTGCAATGGTTAAGCGCTTGTTTTGGTCTAGGGCAATGATGGTGAACCTATGGCACAGAGGGTACGCAGAGGCCCCTCTGGTGGCACGCGAGCCTAGGTACTGTTTGCCGGGGCCCGCACACTCCAGGTTCTCACCCGGGGTGCTCTGCACGGGTCTCTATGTCACATTAAGTTTTTAAAGATGGCCATCTTTAAACCTTGCAGGTGCCCAGATCCTATTTAATATATTGCCGAACCAGCAGTATATTAAATGAAAATCATCCCGTGGAGGATCAGAATGATCTGCATCTCTCGCTGATGCAGACCATACTAAATCACTCCTTCATGGTGCCGCTGCTCACTGTAAGGAGCGATTAGTATGGTCTGCATTAGCCAGAGATGCAGATCACACCGATCCTCCTGTGTGTGTGTGTGTGTGTGTGTGTGTGTGTGTGTGTGTGTGTGTGTGTGTGTGTT
>NW_017306281.1:385293-407403 GCF_000935625.1 Nanorana parkeri | reverse complement strand
TCTCCCCTTGTGTGTGTGTGTGTGTGTGTGTGTGTGTGTGTGTGTGTGTGTGTGTGTGTGTTTTAATGCACGTCCGTGTGTGTTTCATTATACTGTATGCTTAATGTGTGTGTTTGTTTTTTAATGCGCATGTGTGTTGTTTTTTTTTTAATGAGCGTGTGTTTTTATTGAGTGTATAAATGTTTGAATATGTGTGTTTCCATATTTTGCCTAAGGATGTGATGCTGAATGTTTTTTTAAACCCCAGTGCCCAAACCTATTTACAATGATGGCACTTTGAGATAAATTGATTTTGCGTTGCAGTTTGGGCACTCTGGTTCAAACACGTTAGCCATCACTGGTCTAGAGTATCAAATAAAAAGATACTCACCTTATCCTCGATCCCGTGGTGTTGACTTCTCACCCCCTTTTCCCCTCTGCCCCGCTGTGCAATGTCCCTTGGCATGTTCACATCTGTAGACTGTAGAAGAAACTGCAGTGATCGGTCTAGCAGCAAGGTGGGACAGCGAATCAGGTGAGTATATCCTTTTTATTTTAGACGCAAGACCAAAATGAGCACTTAACCCTTGCAGATCTCCAGATTCTGTCTGCCCCAGTTTTAATAAATTCCCCACGATTTTTTAGTAAAATGTATCGGGTGCCACCACTAGATCATTTTAGGTTACTCTTTAAAACCGGGGTTGGCGACCCTGCAGAGGCAGAGATTTATCTACAACACAGAACAGATCACTAGAGTGACGCATGCTGTTTTTTTTATAGAATTAACCTAGGCTGGGGGTCAGTAGTAAGGAAGGCAGAGATTAGCGGTCAGTAGTAAGGAAGGCAGAGGTAACTCAGAGGTCAGTAGTATGTCACCAGGGGTACATAGGTCAGGGGTAAGTAACGCAGAGTGCAGGAGTCGGGACAGGAGTAAGTAGCTTGGAGATCAGTAGTATGTAACTCGGAAGTCAGTAGTGTGTAACGCAGAGTACAGAGGTCAGGAGTAAATTACAAGGAGTGCAGAAGTCAGTAGTATGTGGCGCAGACTACAGGGGTCAGGACTATATAAGGCAGAGGTTAGTATGTAACACACAATATAGGGGTCACGAGTAAGAAACACGAAGTGCAGGGGTTAGTGGTAATGGGTAACGTGTAGTGCAGGGGTCCCCATAGTAGGTAATGCACAGTGCAGAGGTCAGTAGATAACTCTGGGTACAGAGGTCCGTAGTACGTAACGCGCAGTGCAGAGGTCCGTAGTACGTAACGCGTAGTAGGGATACACTGATGGTTTTCAGTATCGAGTACAAGTATGTATGTATGTGTATGTGTGTGTATGTATGTATGTATGTATGTATGTATGTATGTATATATATATATATACATACATACATACATACATACATACATACATACATACATACATACATACATACATATATACATATATACATACATACATATATATACATACACACATATATAGTACTCGTCGATACCAAGTGCCGTGTGCCCCGATTATCAAGAAGCCAGATGGCGGATCATGATCCACCACCCAGCTTCCTTATTTCCTGGGAAGCCGGTGTCGTATCAAAAGAACACCTTCACTTCTGTTGCTAGGCAGCCTGGCTTCCTGACCGATCAGGAAGCCGGGAAGCAGATCATGACGTGCTGCCTAGCAACAAGTGAAGCCTGCTTCCTAGCCAATCAGGGAGGCGGGTCATAGCTTTCATCCAGCCATAAGAAAACTTTGTGTAAAATGTATCTTTTATTTCAACATAAACCAAATCTTGCAATCTTATGCACAGTTACAATCGTATTGCGCAATGTGTAAAATTGCAAGAAAGAGCAAACATATATATATATGCTGTCTGATGTAGGGAACCTTGAAGCCCAACTAAGCATTCTGTTTAAATCTGCTGGATGCCTGGGCCATCAAGACAAGATGTGTGCAAGGCCTTACAGTTTTTTTTCTGTATAAAGTAGCCACGGCCTGAGTAGAAAAGCCTGTCCCATTCCAGCAAATTGCAGAAGATGGACCCTTGGGTGGAAGCGGTCATCTCTTTGCTGAGGTGTGACTAGCCCCTGGTAAATCAGAGCTATCCAATTAGCAGGGAGTATGTTCTTTGCTGATTGCAAAACTATTGGTCTGACTAAGAAAGGGGTATGTCAGACCTCTGCAGAAAGACCCTTGCTTTCACACAGAGCGAGGTTCCATCTCATGCTAGCTTTTCTACACAGGCTGCTTTCTAAACAGTTGAACGCGTTTTTTGTTTTTGTTTTGCTGCACCTGGAATATAGTTAGGTGATTTAAACTGAGCTTTAATAGGGATCATCTGGAGAAACAGAAGTGACCTTTTATTAGTTTCTGCAATGGTTTTTGTGTAATCTTCTCCATTTATGTCACCCTTTTGCACAGCCCTGGAATCAGCCATTTTAAATCTGAATGAAGCTAAAACTTACTTTGGAATGGTTGACTGTAAGGAACAGATTCGTGACATTCTATACTTGCAAGCCAGACTATACAACAGCTTGGGGAAAGTCCAAGAGAGGAACAAGTGCTCCATGCTTTTCCGACAGATACATCAAGAACTTCCATCTCATGGAGTTTCACTGTTGTTACAGGTTTAGGAGATGCACTTGCTAACTCGAAGCTGTTCAGAGATGTGCCATGCACCTGATATCACATTGCTTTTTATGCTATAGGAGGCAATGAGAATACATAAGAATCCATCACAGAAAGTAAAACCGACTGGTAAGTTTCCCATTAGGTAAAATGATCCAAAACGCATATTAGAGGGAAAATATAATGGGGATGATCTATCAAAACTGGAGCAGTTTTCCATAGTAACCAATCCGCTTCTCTCTTCAGTTTGTTCAGTCAGTTAAGTTTTGAAAATTGAAAGAGAGAAGCTGATTGGTTGCCGTGCGCAAATGCGGCATATTCTGTCTGCTTCAGTTTTGATAAACCCCCCTCAATGGGTTTTGTATGTATTTTTCTTTGTTAATTATGGTCAGGACCTAGCATTTTTTTTTTTGCAAATATTTTTCTTTGTATATTAAAAGGGTCTGCGCTGTTGAGCGTGGATGGAGAAATCTATTCTTTGTTAGTTCAGCTGGTAGGAATTAAGACAAATCCATTAGTGTATGGCCAGCTTTACTGCTGCACACACTCGTAATGGTAAATTGTTTTCTGGGCACATTCTAATCCCAGACTAACATGTAAATTGCAAGTCCATCCCTCACAACAGAATCATTTTCAATATGAGGTAGAAGGAGATTTTGCCTTTTTTCAGGG
Organism: Nanorana parkeri; assembly: GCF_000935625.1. Classification (NCBI taxonomy): domain Eukaryota; kingdom Metazoa; phylum Chordata; class Amphibia; order Anura; family Dicroglossidae; genus Nanorana; species Nanorana parkeri. The sequence continues at coordinate 404,129 of NW_017306281.1, read as the reverse complement.
GTGAGGATATGAATTTATACTTGTTACTGCTTTCAGGTCCCATCCAGATCACAAATGGCATGTGTATTGTAAATATCAATGTTTACCTACTTGTCTATGACTGCACGTGCTGCTAAGGAACAACTTTCATTACACTCTTAAGTTATTGTAAATAAATCATTTTTGCATTACTGTTGTCCTGTATTTGTTTCCTCTGATATTCTATAAAACCTCAACATGTTGTACTTGTCTGTTCGGTCTGGTCACATTGGACCACATGTACAGCAGGTTGTTACATAATTAGATGGGAAGGATGAATAAAGACACAAAGTGACCCAATTCAATGTGTGTGTATACACATCACTGACTGCTCCTGTATATTCTATGAACTGAGAAACTCAGTGGTTTTGTTATCAATGCTTTCAGCTGATGCAACTAACGGTGAAAGGGATTTCCAAATTTTTACTGCTCTGACCATTAAAAAAAAAAAAAAAAAAAGAAAACCTCAAAAAACCCCTTACACAGTCTTAGATTAAACTGCGTCTCTTCCAACTTGTTCTGTTCGTGTGTCATCTTCAGAGTTCCTATTTTAAACAATTGATTCTCTGTACTGCAGTCCCCATTGTTGAGTTTGTAAATTGCAATCATATCCCCTCTTGAGCATCTCTTCTCTAAGGAGAACAAGTTTATTTTCTGCAGTCGATCTTTATAACTCATGTCCTCCATCCCTCATTTAATGTTGTTGTCCTTCTCTGAACGTTCTCTAGTTCAAGGACATCTTTCCTGAGGATTGGTGACCAAAACTGAACCACATACTCAAGATGAGGCCAAACCAGTGATTCATAAAGTGTTTAGAACAATTTTTTTATCGCTTGCAAAATTCTTTCTTTTAATGCTGCTCGGCATTGCATGCTATTGCTGAGTCTGAGGTCTATAAGGACCCCCAGATCTTTCTCCATCCAGCAGAGCATCTCCTAAAGAATACTTTGCATGCATGTTCTTGGCTTCCAAATGCATAAGGTTAAATTTTTCCATATTGAATCGCATCTGCCATGTTGCAGCCGTCTCCTCAATTTTATCTGTCTTGCTGCAGTGATTCTCTGTCTTGTAAAGAAGTTAGTCCTCTGTGTGTCATTAGGTTGTGGACATACTGTATTTTGAGTGACATGCATATGCATGAGTGTATAAACGTTTAAGAGATGTCTTGAGAGCAACCAACATTCCTGAAGACGTCCCGAATTATTATTATTATTATTTTTTTTTTTAAAGATCAAATTAAAGCGTTTTTACTTGTGCTTTCATTGATAATGGTTCTCTTTTGCTCATGGCAATAGATCAGAATGTTGCTTCAGGGGGTGTCGAGGCAGAGCAGATGACTGTCAGAATTTACAGAATGTCCTGAGTTCAGAGATGATGTAATTGAATTTATGGTTACATTGTGCTACAGGGAGCTTTAATGGAGGATGACCATGGCACACAGGCAGTATTTACTATTGGTAATTCCCTCTTAACAGAAGTATGAAGTATCAGTGACGCTTGCATAGACATTTTTAAGCAGTTTAGCAACTCGTCGTGTGCTGTATCTTTCATTACTCCAGGTGCCCTGTATTCCCCTTTGGGGACAGCAGAAATGACTGTAGACTTGCATATCTCTTGCAATTTTTTATTTATTCATGGCCACCCTAAAACACAGGTGTGCACACCAAAATATTAAAGCTAACAACATCAGCTGGTAGCTACTTATGCAGAATCTCTTACCTTGTAGGTGTTCTGAGACAATGGAGATTAGGCACACCAGTTGTCCATATCCCACCATACAAAGTTACCCATCAGCAGCCCCAGGCATTGTTATATGGAGAATGTGTTGCTATTCATATGTAACGTGATTAGATGATACTTTTATGTTAAAACCAGGAGACATCTCTGAAGTAAGACTTTTTGCAGCAACAGATGTGTTGATGTCTTATGCTATCAGATATGTAACACTGCTATTAATTTTGTTGTGATTTAGCCACCAGTTCATTTTAGGGTTGTCAAGCTAAGACCTGTTTTATCTACCACATCTTGAAAGAATTGTAAAATACAAGGGATATCATACAGGCCTTCATAAGTGAGGTGTTTATACAGTAAGTCTAGTGCCTGAAAATGATTCCTTCTTGACTGCTCTCTTTTTGAAGTAGCTGGCTTCCTGGAACACATAAGTACTTTCATGCTGGAAAATTAGATCAAAATATAGCAGTGTGCATACAACCGTTTCTAAAAGTCAACATGTGCACTGATATATTTTGATCTGATCAGCTCATCTTATTTTTGTAGTGTGAATGTACTCCTGTTTCAGAAAAACAAGTACTTCAAATGTAGAGGACTCGTCTCCGTTTTGGCGTAAACTGTGTTGGTGTGGAAGGAGGACAAATGTCACAGTAGTGTAGAGAATTTTATTAAGTCTTGCTATATCCAGATCATCTGTGCGTACTGATGTATTGTACCGAAACTGTACTGCTTGAAAAAGTGAAAGTGCATGACCAATGGGAGTGGTATAGGATATGTTTTCTTGCTGGAACTGCCCTTCTTGCCCATCTCAACCCTTTTAGTCTTTACTGAAGGAAACATGTAGATACATATACAACATATACATATTGTAGTACCCAAAATACTGTCATTATTTAACCTTAATAGAAACCATGAAATGTCCAGGAACAGATTAGTAATTGGAGCCCCCCTCCTCGAAATAAATTGTGTTGTCAGATGTTTGTAAATTATTAGGATGATCAATAAACATATCAAAGTTGTCTTCTTACCTGGGTTTAGATGTGTTTTTTTTTTTTACAGTTTCCTGGTTAATTGTGCCCTGTTAGATAACTGGGCAGTTGGCTTCAGTGTGCTGTAATGGCATGGCAGGTACAATGATTAGGACACCTCTTAGGAAAGTCTAATGACACCAAAAGGATATACACTTCATGATTATATGTAAAATCACCCATAACTTTACAGGAATCAATGTTTGCAGTCAACAGTCAACATTTCTCTATGCTCATTGGGGCACACTGTAGACCATTGAGTATATCCCTAGACCTAGGAGGTTAGACATTAGGCAGCATAGGACTTAACCACACCTTTAGCGAATATCCCTCTGCACAAGAATTTAGTCAATCTAGCTTAGTATCCTAACAAGATAGGAAGTCTTTCCCCTTGGTATAGTACTGAACCAGGAGTCAAGTGTCATGAAAAGAGGTGGCTCACCTCCTGTGTCGTGCGGTCTTGGTCCTTTAGTGAGGAACTCTAGGTATGGATCTAATGGTGTCATGCTACAATTGAGAGCCCAAGGTTAATAGTTTCCAGTCCAGAGATGTTCTGATCACCCCATGATCTCTGAATGCTTTAATTTAATTCTGCTTGAAATCAGTTCAAGCTGGAAGGGATCACAATCATTCTGGTGGACCTGAACTGGCCAAGAAGGTTGTGGTACTCTGGCAGTATCCCTGGTTTCAGACCTCCCCTATTGGACCTTCTCTCTTTTGGGGTGATTCTGCATCCTGCTGTTTTTTCTCTAACTTAAGCATCATCATTATTACAGCAGTTGAGAAACATGGAGCAGCTCTACCCTCTTTTCTCCAATCCCGCTGCTGGAACCTCAATGCCCGGTAAAGCTTCCACCGGAGCCTTCAGTCAACAATAGGTAACAACTAAGGTCCAGTTTGGAGGCTGAAACGCATTAGCTGCTTTTATGCCTTTTTGCTTATTTGTGCTGGTTTTTACCTATCATTATTACAGCCTAGCTACTGGAAAACAATTTGACTGAAGCTGTTATATTTACCATATTTTGACTGGCAACCATTCATGTTACCACAATTATCATCATTCTTTGAGGTACCTTTCAAAATCCTAACCCAGAAAGTTGTCGTTCTGGTCATTTATTACCTTGGCAAGAAGAGTGTCTAAGACGTCAGCTCTCTCTGGCAAATCACCCTTACTGGTACTTGAGAAGAACAAGGTGATCCTTCAACCCTGACCACCCTTTTTTTTTTGTTTCAAATAAATTTTTATTGAAATTGGGGGCGTCTTCCCCGGGGGGTATTGCGGTCCAATCTTCCCCATGTCGTCTCTTCAGGTGCTGTAGAAGCTGATTTTGGGTTGCGGGTGGTCAGGAGCTCCGGAGTTAAGCGGCCATCTTGTAAGCCGCGGAAGTGGAGTCCCCTGACCACCCTTTTAACTCTTCCTGATGTGTTGATTACCTGCTGCAAGAGAAGAACACCAAAGCAGTGGAGTTTGAAGACCTGGGATGCTGGAAAAGTTAGTATGCATGCTCCAGGGCTGGAAACAACTCTAGAATATCACCTATTTCTTTGTAAGCCATTGCTGGGATTACAGAAGTTAGGTCAGCAAAATACTGCGTTCCATGTGAATCCTCTACAGATTCCAAGAGGTAGATTTGCTGAAGGTGATTTCAAAAGGGAACACCAAATTTCTTTCGTATGTGATTTTAGTTTTGTCTTAGCTACACATTTACACACTTTTCCTTAGGAAACATTTGTCATTAGATCCATTGCGTTCGTGCTCAGCATAGAACATACTGCTAATGATTGATCCAAGTCACTATTGCTATTAGCTGTGAATTGAATCTGATCATTGCTCATCATGTTCAATATGTTATTGTTTTGTTGGCAGAATATCAACGCAAATCTCCCACTCTGTTAACTGCTCAAAAATACTTGGCATGGCCTCCTGCTTTCTATTACAGTTAATTAGAACGTAGCAGTAAGTAGTAAAGTAATGTGAATTACTTTATGTTTTAACCAAATCTCTTCGGTATGTTTTAACCGAATCTCTACATTCTTCCACATTGTCAAAATCTTGCCCGGAGGCTTGCAACCAATATCAAATGCTGTTGCTGCTTTTTTTTAAAAACTTTGTTTTAATGTTAGCGAAAGATATTACACAATATCACATAACAGAACACAGCAACAGCACAGTTCTGATCAAAGATACAAAATGCAACGTCCTAATGAAACTAAAAGATGTAATCATCTGACCCCTTTTCGATTACTCATATAGTTTGGAGTCAACCTGAAAGGAGCTCATCTAGTTTGGAGTCAACCTGAAAGGAGCTCATCTACAGGTGAAACTCGAATAATTAGAATATTGTGCAAAGTTCATTTATTTCACTAATGCAACTTAAAAGGTGAAACTAATATATGAGATAGACTCATTACATGCAAAGCAAGATAATTCAAGCCGTGATTTGTCATAATTGTGATGATTATGGCTTACAGCTCATGAAAACCCCAAGAACCCCAAATCCACAGCCTCAAAAAAGTAGATTATTACATGCAATCAATAAAACAAGGATTGTACATAGAACAATATCACACCTCTGAAAAGTACAAGCATGCATATGTACTCAGTACTTGGTTTGGGCCCCTTTTGCAGCACTTACTGCAATTACTTTTGCACGATATTCTAATTATTCGAGTTTCACCTGTAGTTTGGAGTCAACCTGAAAGGAGCTCATCTAGTTTGGAGTCAACCTGAAAGGAGCTCATAGTTTGGAGTCAACCTGAAAGGAGCTATCTCATAGGAGATATAAAGACTGGATGGTCACATCACAAGCGTTCCTTTTCCCCTGATGTACATAATAGTCAACATGAATTGACCACAGAAACAGCAGGAAAGATAGAAGCATGAGTAGGAACAGAAACGGCGAAGGAGAGGAAGAGAACAGAAAGCGAGAGATCAAGGAAAGCAGAAAAGGTGTGGCATTCATTTTCCTCCTTCAACCGGGACCACCTCCACTCCCTTCCAGATTGTCCCCCACACCATTGGTTAGGAAGGATCTGGTAGGCCAGTGCAAACAAGTGTTTTATATTCAGAGGTGAGGGAAAATTCAAGTAAAACAATGTTTTGCAAAATCTGTCATGTGTCCCCTTACCCGATAACATTAGGTCTTCCATATGCCACCTTATTGAGCCAAAAGGCAATGGAAGGAAGGGGGGCATTGTTGCTTCTATGTATCAGGAATACAACTTCTGGCTGCGTTTATCAGAGAACAGACTTCACATATCCAGATCTCGGTATCATGTTGTGATGTAAGAGGAAGAAGGTTGGGTCAGGCAGCACCTGAAAGTCTGTAAACTCCTGGGTAATGCACCGCACCTCTGCCCCGAAAAATTGAAGTGAGTGGCAGGACCAAAACACATGAACCAAGGTTTCCTCTGATTGGCCACATCTCCAAAATAGTAAAGAAGCTGATGGAAATAGGTGATAAAGTGCATGAGGGGTCCTGTACCATTAGGAATGTTATACACTAATTCTTGGTACCTGGTACGGATCGGGGACTTATGCGTGAAAAACTAAGTTGAGCAAACAGTGAGTGGTCAGGTAAAGTCCCGTGCAGTGGGTAGTGAAATTAGGAAATGAGATTGTTGTACCGGTCTCCAAAAACCCAGTTGTTCTCATCGCAGATCTGAGGTGACTTGCAACAGAGTGGGCCAATCCTGTACCGAAAGGTAAAGTTTAGCAAGTTCTCAAGTTTGATTTTTTTTTTAAATGAAGCCAGTTTTGAAGATGTCACAAGATGATGATAACTTACATATAGTTTTTGCAAAATATAATTTTGAAGAAGTCCAGGTATGTAAAAAGTTAACCCTTGCAGTGGGGCTACCCCTACACTCCAAGGGTTAACTGCTCGTTTCTTTCTAGGGTTCGGGATGAAGAAGATATGCTCAGCTGATCCTAGGTCCTGCTGCAGGAAGTGCTCATCTCTCTCTTCCTCCGCTCCAGCTATGGTATGTCCCTCTGCATCCTCACATCCAATGCAAGTCGATGGAATGCAGGGCTTAGATTGCCGGAGCCCGGGGGAGACCCAGTCTAGCAGCCAGGCAGGATTGAGAATCAGATGAGTATTTTTTTTATTTGAGCCCCTAGAAAAAACAAACAATCCTAGTAGTGCTGGGTAAGCCCTACTGCAAGGGTAAACTTTACATGGAGTTCCCCTTTAAGTAGTAACAGATATACAACAGACTGATACATCATGGAAGCATCTGTAGGGCAGAAAATTTTATCTATCAAATACACTTACATTAGGAGATATTTTGTATAGAATTAAAATTGAGGTTCATTCAGGTAAAATCCATCTCCTCCCCCCCTCCTTTCACTCACTTCAAGCCCACATGGAGGCGGCAGTGGCAGATCTAGGGAGGGGGCAACTGGGCAATTACCCCCAAGATAGTTCTGCTTCCTCCGATGCCACCCACACTGCTAGTCTTGCCAGCCCGGATTGCCTCGATATGCCCGAGGCTATCCGGGGTGGCCGGATCAGGCAGAGCTGACCCTCTAATCAGGCATATTAGAAGGCCGCTCGCTGAGGCCTCTGGGGGCCCTAGTGAGGAGCGAGGAGCCGACTGATTAGAGAGCCACATCTGCTGTGCCCGCACCAACCTGTGAGACTGTCCGGACCCCTGGTGAGAGTCTGCACTGACCACCTGAGAGCCACACTGACCACCCGAAAGCCCGCACTGACGACCTGAGAGCCTAATTAAAGAGCCGCCTCTGCTGTGCCCACACCCATCCATGAAGTACAAATGTCCAAAGTCCTGAAGCACACCTTACCGGAATTCCCATAAGCAGAGGTGGGTGCTCGCAGTGACTGCGGATGGCGCAGCATCAAGCTGTTGTAAACAGCATCAAAGTTTGTTGTAAAGAAATGTCACCAGCATGACAAACACGTCAATTTTAGTGAATCTTCATTTTTTTTTATTTGTCAGAAGTTACTCAAATTAGAATCAAATTAAAAATACAATATTGCAGTTCTCTTAAGAGCTTTGGAAAAAAAATGTTTATTATGTTATTTAGATTGTTTAGGGATGCACAGATACTTTTCGAGTACCAGTGCAGATACTTGGCATTTTCATGAGAACTACCGGGGTTGCAGCTGGGACCTGGCTCTGGCGCTCCACCACTGTCCTGAAATCATTAGTCTGTATTGTTTTAGAAAAACTGTCGCATGACAATAAACAAAAATGTATCAGTACTTGTACTTGTAAGTACTCGGCCAGTACCAGTACTCGTACTCGCAAAACTGGTATCAGTGCATCCCTTTATTTATATTTATAAAAACAAAATCGTACATTAAAACAGAGATGTACAAATCCCAGGAGCTCCGTGTGCTCCTTACACATGACAGCTGCCTCCTAATTTTTGAATTTTTCTGTAGTGTAGTATTGGAGCTCAAAAGTATCGGTACATGTACTCGTACCGAGTACTGTACTTGGTATCTGTGCAACCCTGCACAGAACAATATTTTCCTGCCATTTGTAACTTCTACTTTTGTATTACTACCATCCTCCTGAGCTTTAAAGAAGATCTCAAGGCAAAATGTTTCTTAACCCTTGCAGTGGGGCTACCCCTGCACTGCAAGGGTCAAGTGTTCATTTCTGTCTAAGTGCTAAGATAAAAAAGGTATACTCACCCAATCCTTGCACATGGCTGGCTCTTAGACCGGTCCTTCCAGCCTCTCTTCCCCCCTCCACTGCATTGGTCTAAGGTCCCTTGAGTCATCATGTTCCATACGCAGTGTATAGGATGCCAATGGACATTCCATCGCTGCAGCAGAGGACAAGACAGGCTCCAGGAACCAGTCTAACAGCCAGCGGGCTCCGAGGTTCAGGTGAGTATAACTTTGCTATTTTTGCACCTAGACAAAAATGAGCACTAAACGAAAAGTTTTGCCTGGAGTTCTTCTTTAAAGCTCAGGAGGATGGTAGTGATACAAAAGTAGAGTTACAAAAGGCAGGAAAATATTTTTCTGTGAAGCTCTGTATGCAAGAAACAGCTCCTTGGCTGAAATGAACTGATTGGTAGGTGGCCTGGACAGGGCTGTTTGGAGCTATGGGCAGAGGTACTTAAAGCATAACTAAACCCAAGTACAAAAATGTATTATATTGTTGCTTGCCAGTCCTCAGATGGGGTGGCTAGGCTTAGTTTAAAATGTTCAGACTGAGAGCATTTCACCTGATAATCATGCCAGAGATGCAGTGTCCTTGTCACTTCCTGTTAGATGAACTCTCAAACAATCTTATCTTTCCCATCACCTCCCTTCCATTCATGTAACGGAGATCAAGAAAGGAAAATATCTTTGAAGCACAGCCTGGGTGGCAGCCATGGCTCCCTCCATTGATGCAGCGCAGAAGGGAGCAGGATTCTCGGGGATACAGGTGAGAATAAAGGGAACAAAAGCCTGAAAAGAAAGGAAAACTAAAGCAACCATGAACCATCACATCTAAGGACTGGTAAGTTGCAATATAATACATGTTTTTTTAGATGTGTTGTAATCAGAACCTGAAGCAATGCATTTTAGGAAGTGTGCTCATAATTTAGCAAAGCTCCTCTTCATACAAATGCAGCTGCATTATAGAGTGCAAACTGTGATTTTTGAAACTGGCAGTGCAGGAATGCCGCTGGAAACTGCAGAATAGGTAAGGCAATAAATACAGTTTGGATGGACGTTCAAAAACATGTTAGATTGCTTGAGCTATGACAAACGTGAACTTACACTTTAAATTGTGTTTAGTAAATTATTTTTAATTCATTTTTTTAGGGCTGCGGAAATTAACGATTAATCCCTCGATTAATCGTTCATTTTTTTGATCGATCAAAATTATTTTGATCGGTATTCACCTCTCCGCCGGCTTCCGGGTCTTCCGTCGGAGATCTGGAGACGTGACGGACATCGACGTCACCGGACTCCTCCCCCCTTCCCCAAGTGGCTCTGTCGGCTAACGAAGGGAAGGGGGGATGAGTCCGGTGACGTCGTTGTCCTTGACGGCTAACGAAGGGAAGGAGGGAGGAGTCCGGTGACGTTGATGTCCGTGACATCACCGGACTCCTCTCCCTTCCCTTCGTTACCTGATGAATCACTTGGGCCGGTGAGTCTCATGGTTCATACTAACATATAATAATGGCAGTTCCCTGCAAAAGAAGAGGTAATATACTCACCTCTCTGTTCAAGTGCTGCATCCTCGTCAGTTTCTTTCAACACTTCCAGGAATGTTGGATACCTGTATCCCTCACTACACACTGTGGTTTAATCCTCCAACCGCTACAGGACACAGTATTGATGTACAGGTCAGTGGATGGAACCACAGTGTGCAGTGGGGTACAAATCCCAGAAGTGTCAAATGCTAATGAGCCTGATGGAGGCTGCAGTGTTTGGATGGAGACAACGGCCACCAGATAGGTGAATATATTACCTCTTCTATAGCAGGAAACTGCTAATAAGATTTTAATTTTTTTTTTAGGGTGACTGACGGGGTCAATTGTAAACTAAAACAGTGCAAATTATAATGCAATAATGATTGATAGGACAATATTTTTGGTGTTTTTTTTTTCTACAGGTGTATCTACTTCCCAGTCAGCATCCCATACATTTGTGGATACTGGACCAGCACTTTTATTCCAGCTTAGAGATCCATTTTGTGTGGTTTTACAAGAAATCAGAATGTGCCCTATTACCTAAAAGTAGTTGGATCTGTATGTGCGTTATAATTAATCGAAATTAGTCGATTAATCGATTGAAATTTTTTTCTATTAATCGAACAGGAAAATTTTAATCATTACCAGCCCTATTTTTTTTTTTTATTCACGCTTTTTGTTAAGTAAGGCATTTACATATGAAGTGGATCTGCTGTTTTCTGGTGATCAAGTTATTCCTCACTGGCACAAATGGCATTACAATTAATCAACTAAGCACAACATCTGGCAATCCCGAGGATTAGCGCAGTGAAAAGTAATGTGATTTATCATTTAATAACACAGTGAATGCGTAGTTGTCTTATCAGATTGGGCTGTGCCTGTTTGATGCTTTACAGTTTTAGGGTTTAGGGTGTGAAGCTTTATAATAAACCCAGTAGTGTCAGACAAAAACCTGCTACAGCATAGTAATTATAAATGGCCACATTTATTCAGTCATGCAGCACCATAACGAGATTAATATTATATCTTTTTTTGGGGACACATAGAGCTTTCTTCTGGTGGTACTTAATCACCACTGCGCTTTTTTTTTATTTTTTACTATATAATGAAAAAAGTACCGAAAATTTCGAAAAAAAACCTGTTTTTCCTTCATTATGTTTGTTATTATCATTTATTATTATTATTAATCTATGTTTATTATTACCCAATTTTTTGGAAAAAAATAAAAGATGGTCTCACGTCGGTTAAATAGACACGTCAAGCTTCAAAATTGCGCACGCCCGTGAAATCGCAGAAAACTACCATACCCAAAATTGCCCATAGGCGACATTTTAAGAGCTTATCACTTTAGTGTTATCAGTGATTAATAGACATAGAATCATTGCTCACATTCTGACGTTCGGGGTGATACAGTATGTGCGCAATCGTCGTTTTCACGCGTTAGCGCACTCAACGCATGTTTACTTGTGTATGTGGGGGCAGGGGACTTTAAAGGAGAACTATGAGGTGAGTGAAAATCACTCACCTCATAGTTCAAGCCGACGTGTGACAATGAAACTGTCACAGGTTGGCTCAATAGAACGGGTAGTGAGCGAAAAAACATACCGTCGCTCGCTCACTTCTCGATCATCTCCCTGCAGAGAGCAGTGACTTTCATTCACGGCTCCCTGCAGGTATTCCCCCCTCCACTGTCCGATCCTCCAGCGCTGACTGGCGGAACGGACGGGGGAGGGGGCGGATACAGCTGGCTCTGTCTCTAGATAGGCAGAGCCAGCTGTCAATCACGCAGCTGGGTGGATCTCGACAGTAATGTCGGGATCCGTCCCGGCTGCGACGGTTTCAGTATACTGAGCTTTGGGTCACGTAAGAACGCTAGTTTGTGTCCTCCCGTGACCCTGGGGAGAACTATGGGGAAAAACACTGACCCCATAGTTCTCCTTTTAAAAAAAAAATTTGTGGGGTTTTTTTTTTTACTTTTTTTTTCTACACCTAACTTTATTGTTATCACATAGTGGGATAAGAATCCCCTATGTGATATCAAATTACAGTGACAGGTCCTCTTTAAGACCCCTAATGTCACCTAGGGACCTCCAAAGAAGCTGATGAAGCCGAGATCTCCCTCTGATCTCATTCTAGACTGGTCCCCTAAGGCTCTCTCGCCCTCCGCTGTGGAAGTCTAATGGCCTGCGAGTCATCACGTCTAATACAGTGTATTGGACATGAGAACACCAAGGGTCCTTGTGTCCCATTCAGGACATTTGCCCTCACTGCCTGCCTTGGGGATATAAAGGGAAGTGAAAGGAAATCCCCTAAAAGCCCCCCAGTTTTGACTGGATTTGACTTGTTTCAGCTTGATTTGCCAAATTTAGCATTTCCCCTTATTTCTGTTCTGGAGACAACTGGTAACTTACGCAACAGGAACATAGACAGCATAACACCAGAAAGAGCTTCTAACCTTTGCCTACTCTGTTCAAAACTTAAAAAAAAATCATTGTGGCTGAAGATCCAATGTAAATGCAGCTTATTAGTATTGAGAATTTGGAGCAAGTGTCTGTTAAACTAATTTTTTTTCCGATAATAAATCAAACAAATACACATTGCCCAGCAAAGAATTTCTTTAAATTTTTGCCCTAGCAATTACAGTCATCATGTTTCCAAACAGATCAAACTCTCTCAGCTTAGCTTCCCTGAACTTCCTGTCCATTACAAGATCACAAGTGAGAGCTCAGTCTCCAGCGGGAGGAAGGAGGGGAGCAGAGGAGCAGGGCAGTGTGCAAAATGGTCTCCTGAGTATCTTCTTTTATGGAGCACACACACATACTAGCACACACAAGGATGGCTCTATAGGACCCTGCAAGGGAAAGGGGCCACAGGATATCAGGACCAGTGCTCAGAGGACCCGCTGACTCTGCAGGAAGCTGAAACTTTTAAACTTCAGGTGTAGCATCCATTGTAAGGGATTTAATCAGCATTTGAAATAGCCTAAAAACATTTTGAAATTAATTTCACTTCAAATAGTACATTTTATATAGAGGTCTATACATCAGACCAAAAAGAGGGACAACTGAAAGGAAGAGAGACAGAGGAATTTAGTTCCATAAAAAGGACAGTTGCTCTAAATGAGCGGCAATAGGGATATATGCATGTGGGGCACAGCAACGTTGGTCCAGCAGCAACTCTACCTGTTCTATCCTTTGTGCTTGTGTCAATGGGTAAATGCAGCATGCTTTCAGGTGTATTCAGCTTGCATTTAGGACACTTCCAAGATCTTTCACAGCTTATGGACAGATGCGTTTAACCTACAGTTGATCTCCATCAACCTGCTTCAAGCTGCTTTTGCATTCCCATTGACTTTTAGGGGGAGGCGCACATAGCACCGCCTTAGGACTATAAGACAGGCCTCCATACTTGTCAATATTCCTGCAAACTGAAGGATTGGGACACATGAAAATGAGGCGTGTATGGGAATCTCTATAAAGAGTATGCATGCAATGCCACTGGATTGGAATAAATCATTTGGATGTTCATCTGTAGACAAAACAGATGGCTGCAGTGGGTAATAGCCTGCTCTGAGGATTTACACTTGAGTTTATATTAGTTTTTTCCACTGTTTTTGATTATTACCTGCTGCCTAAAGATACATAATCAGTTACAACTTACTGCAGCTTTCACAAAGTCATTGTATGTTTATTGTAATCATCGCTAAGAAAATGCTGCTGAGACGCATGGAAAAATTCCAGAGATGTTTCATGAGGACACCAGAAATAAAGCATGCCAAAGTTTAATCGCTCTCTTTATTGTCCATGGAAAATTTGTTAGAGGGTCAAGCTAGGGAAAGCTGTTTAGTCTGGCAAGGAAGATAGAAGTATTTAGCTGTGATTCCCGTTAGTGTGCTAATAACATCTGCATATAATCTTGTGCTGCAAATGGTTTTGTTTTACTGCACTCAGATACAGTATATGTTCAGGTCATCTTATTCAGCATAACCAGCCAAGCCAATTAGCCAGGTCATAAGCAATTATTACTATTATTACATAGTATTTATATAGTGCCAACACTTTGCGCAGCGCTTTACAAAAATAAACAATAGATCATGGATCCAATGGTGCCTGCCAGGTGATCACTAATTTCTTAGGAATAATGGTACTGGTGACACAGCCCTCTGAAGGCTCTTAGCAACCAGGGGCGCTCTTGCCAGCCTATCACCCCGCTCCTGGCTACCAGTTGAGAGGCTCCAGGATGCATTCATATTGAGAACATTTTTCTTTAGCATTCTCCAGCATTGGTAAACCCTGGTCAGAATCCTGGAACCTGGAGACTTTGTAGCGACTTGGGTGAAGCCTCCAACCCTGGGATCATGTTTTATGGTTGACCAGCACCTATGGATTGTGCAGATGTGAACATTACATAAGGTATGGGAGCTGGCAAGTGTTTGGGGCTTCACCTGGGAGACAGAGAAGGTCTCTGTCCAGAAGACAGGAGGACCCAACTCTGGAGTCAAAGCGGAGGCTAGGATGGCAGGGAGCTGCAGGAACCAAGTGTGCAAGTTAGCAGGGTGTTGCAGCGGTACTGCAAAAGCAAAGCCGAGAGGTGGATATATGTTTGTCAAAAGAGATGTTGAATAACCCCTGCGAGGGCAACTGCGTTATTATTTGTGTACTTTATTTTAATAAAAATGGGCAAAGAAGCCCTTAAAGTGGACCTTTACCCATATCTTTAAAATAACAACAAACACACCTTGAGAAATGTTTAGTAATGACAATCTACAAACACATACTTGTAGATAATTGCCGGCTTTGTATTCTTTGCATACCTTATTTCTCTTTTCTTCCCCAGTCTTCTGACAGTGGCCATGTTTACTAAGGGCAGATTACTAGCTGTCCATTTACTTCCTTGAACTTTGGCACATGTGACTAGGACATGTGACCATGCACATTATCTCAATGCCTTTCCCTGAGATCTTGTGCGATTACCGATGAGATTTCCCAGCAATGGTCTGCTGTTGTAACCTTCCCAGGATGCAACGCTTTGGCACTTGCATAATTTGTGCCAGCACTGGACCAGGAAGTAGATCAACTCTATTTGTAAGTAAATGAAAAACAAGTTTGTTTAAATGAAATTAAGATGATTTTAGGTCAGCATGCAGAACTGCATGCTGCTGGGATTTTTAGTAAAAGTGGGTAAAGGTCCACTTTAAAAGAAGATTTCAGCGAGTGAATGAGTCTTGAATGCTCTACTATTTGTCTGTCTGTCGCCCACCTTGACTTCCTTTAGGCGATCCCTAAAGACTCATCTCTTCAGGGAAACCTATCCCACCTCAACCTAACCGCTCGACCATCACGTTGTCAAACAATTCATCCCCACGCAGCTCCCACCTCATGTATCACTTCCCCCTCCCTTTTACACTGTAAGTCCTCAGGGGCAGGGCCCTCCTTACCATCTTGTCTTGAATTGTATTGTGATTGAAATGTCTGCCCTATATTGTAAAGCACTGCGCAAACTGTTGGCGCTATATAAATCCTGTATAATAATAATAATCATTCTAATGCTTTATGTAAATGTTATAAATATGGTATATAATTTACACATTTGTTCCAAAGTAAGTCATATGGGTCAACTGAAGACAGAACTATTCTGGTAAAGATAAAACCTTACTAAGCCAACTTAGCCTGCATTCACACCTAGGCGTCAGCGCCATTTCACCTACCGCATTATGCTCGGTTTTTATGTGTGTTAAACGCGCAAACATGAAGACGTGCATCGCAGCTGGCAGATCAAAGACATTGTGTTCAATGGAGAAACACGCGTAAAAACTTGCACGAAAATATGCAAACCGCTTGTGTTGCACGTTTTTCAGACTTTTCCATTGAAGTCTATGGGGCCAAACGCACTGCAAAACGCCCCAAAGAAGCTCAGGAACTTTTTTGAGCGACAAGCATTTTACAGCTTGCAACAAAACAACCTGGGTGTGAATGGGGGCCATTGGTATTAATAGGAATTTATGTGCTGAGCATTGTGTCGCGACTCCAAATTGCTCCAAAAAAGACACAATGCAATTTAACGCAAACTTGACAATGAAAGTGAACTATGTAATTCTGTAAGCAATGCAATAATGTAACAAAACGTTGTTTCAAATATGCAATTTGCCAGACATATGAAAGTAGTATTCTCCTGTGCTCACGGCTATGTAACTCTCACCCCACATGCTGTAGCTCCAGCACATGGGTGTAAATCACAGGTTTTTAACCAGCAGGGGTCACATTGCATAGGCTGGTGAGGTACTTCTGCTTGTTAAAGTAAATTTATCATAACAGTACTGAAGTAAAACATATAATAATGTGTATATAATACACCTTTCAAGATATTCTATTTAAGATATAAAAAGTCATTGTTTGGAAAGCATTTACACACAATTATGGAGTACTCTTCATACAACTACATATGTAAAGAGGTAACTAATGCTGACTTTAACCACTTGTTGTCCTCCCGTTGCACACTCTCAAGGGCAAGATAACCTTTTTAAATGTGTTTGTGTATGGGGTCAGTAAACTGTATGGAGGATAGTAATGGAGACAGGGACAATTGAGGGGTTGGGCACAGTGGGAAGGTCTTGGCAGACCCTGGCCCCCCTTGATAACCCGATGGGGCCTGGAACTGGTATGGATGGACTGCCTTCATCCTCCTTATACAGTAGGTGGCTCTTACTGTAAGTACCTAGTTTTGACGTGGTATCAGCCTCTTGCATTCTCTGTACAACATACCTTAGACTGGGGGTGGGAGAAGCAGCAAAAGGAGCTAATCAGTTGTGTTGCAGCTCAAGGAGCATGCTGAGAGAAGAGAGCAGAGTGACTGAGAGATGAGCTTGCCATCATGCTGCTTCTCCTTTCACTGTCCAATTATTAAGCTTTAACAGAAGTACTGCAGCCCTGGGCAACTATCTCGCCAAACATGAAAGGCTCACGGCAGTAAATGTAAACACATTACTGAAGATGTTTAGCGTTTTATCTCAAGTTATTCGCAGATTTTTCAGAAAAAGAATAAGACAAATGGCGTGAGATGAGAAAGACCCAAGTGTACACAGGCATAGAATGGTTGCTATGGAGAAAATACATTTGCAGGTAAATTAATGTAGATATTGTTGTAGTTTTTTCATAAATCATAGCAGACTGAAACAAAAGCATCATTTTAATAATATCAAAGTTTGTGTAAAGACAAAACTTTTTTTGTGGAGAGTTAGACCCTCTGTCAAGTTTTAATTGTTCTCTGTGCACCTACTGGGAAAATTGACGCACTGTCGCATCCCTGGGGCAGAAAGTAAAGGAAAATGGGGAGCAGGAAGTAGACCGCAAAGATTAAAAATAAAAAAAAACTTGGCATGGTTTATAATCTTTCTCTATTCTATATAAAAAGGTTTTGGCTTAGGTACACCCTAAATTATGAAATGACACACCGATCAGCCATAACATTATGACCACCTGCCTAAGATTGAGAAGGTCTCCCTTTTGCCAACAAAACAGCCCTGACCGGTCGAGGCATTGACGCCACTAGACCTCTGAAGGTGTGCTGTGGTATCCAAGCCGTCAGTAGCAGATCCTTTAAGTCCAGTAAGTTGCAAGGTGGGGATCTCCATGGATCGAACTTGTTTTTCCACCATGCCCCATGGATGTTTGATTGGATTGAGATCTGGAGAATTTGGAGGCCAAGTCAACACCTCAAACTCAACGTCGTTGTTCCTCAAACCATTCTTGAACAATTTTTGCAAGAGAGAGAGAGAGAGAGAATATATAATTATTTTGTTCCACTAGGTGGTGCTTCATAATAAAAATGAAATGATGTGGTAATCTAAATGAGAGTTGGTTTGATGTTATTCTTTTCTACAGTGCTGACATACTCTGCAATGACATAACACTAAAAAACATGTTGTGCTATGCATTTATCAATGTATATGTTTTATAAGGTTGTTTATTGCTCATGGAGTAATTCCAGGGTGAACGTCCACTTTAATAATCATGGAAAGCCACCTGATGATGACCAGACGCAGGCAGTCACCAGGGCCCATAGACATTAGATGACAGTCTTCTGATCCAGACATTTCTGGTCAGATTAGACTTGATTTATAATAAATAGATAGTGGATGTAGGATCATGGACTGATAATGAGTATTATGGAGTAGCAAGCACTGGAACATTTTTTGTCATCCTAATATAAAATCCATTACAAAATCATCAATCAACCAAGAATATTTATCAAGATGTTTTCATTGTCTATGGTGCTTCTCAACTCTGTTAGATTTTCTATTCCCTTATACAATCCAGCGATCACAAAGCTCTCATAAAGTACCCCGATACATAAATATTTAACAGCAGAACCTCCTGTGTATAAATATATTCTAAATAAAAATGCATTGTTTTAAATAACTAAAAAAAACGTAATTTGTATGTGATTAATCACGGATGAATACACTACACCACCGTAATGAATTTAGAGCAATGTTTCCCAACCTTTTTGCAGTCAGGGCACCCAAAAGTATGCAAAATCTCGAGGCACTCCAGCCTAAAATGTAACAAATGTAAATGTAAATTTGTTATAAACGAAGTGTAGACTTGTCCCAGCTATGGGTCCAGTATGGATTTTTAGGGGAACCCCTTGCAAAAACACAAAAAAGTGGGGTTTCCCCCTTTACATCAGAGTCCCCCCTACAAATCAGGAGCCCCCCCCCTTAACATCAGGAACCCTTTTTTTATATTAGGGGACCCCTTCACATCAGGGCCCCCTCCTTTCATATTGGTCTTTTCACTTCACATCAGGAACCCTCTTTTTATATCAGGAGATCCCTTCACATCAGGACCCCCTCCTTTCACATGAGAGTCCCTTCACCACTCACACCAGGA
>NW_017306281.1:365436-385186 GCF_000935625.1 Nanorana parkeri | reverse complement strand
CCCCCCCCCCCGTCACATCTGAAACCCCCTTCATATCAGAGCCCCCCCTTTCATATCATAGTACCCCTTGGCGTCACAACAGTTTTCTGGGATATTGAGGTGCATTGTGAGCTCATTCATTTGGAATAGGCTGCCTAACACAGCACGTTACCGCAACGCACCCCAGCTGAAAAGAATGACCTTCACCTAATTGTACAGTAAGGAACAAAAATAAAAAGATTTCTGAAAATCACTGAGGAAATTGCTACATTGTAGCCAAGGAGCATGAAGGATGCACCGATACCGGATTTTCGGTATCGAGTGCCGATATTTCTTTTTTTGGTACTTGCTGATACTGAATACCGATACCGGCTTCCGTGGGCCCGGATTATCAGGAAGCTGGACAACGGGTCACGACCTGCCGCTCGGCTTACCCATTGTCTGGGAAGCCCGTGTTCGTTTGAAGCCAGTGTTCACCGATGCCTGGCTTCCTGATTGGCTGGGAAGCCGACTCCATGCTCCCTCGCAGCACTGTTGGTATCGGGGGTAAGTATCGTAGCATTTGAGTGAGTACTCACCCAAATACTCTGTATAGGCACCGATACTACTATCAGTATCGGTGCATCCCTAGTTCTTAGTGACTGTTTGTGTATAAACATCATTACTATAGCTCTTAACTTCATGAGATAAAAAGCATAAGTATGTACGCAAAGAGCAACCCCATATCCTCCCCCTATGTCCCCATTTATACCAAACATAATTGGTGATTGGTCCCTATGATGAGGCAGCCTGATGTTGTTGCCTCAGAAGACATCTCTTGGGGAAGGGGGGGGGCGCGCCAGGCAGAGTGGCATGGCACAATGTTTGCAGTGTGCCTGCCGCCTCCTTTCCGGCCAGAGCATCCCTGGTTGCTAACAGTTGGGTGGGGAGATTTGTAAGGACCATACACATCTCCCCGTCCAGCTCTTAGCAACCTGGGATGCACTTATTAGCGTCCGGCCGAGCTCCTGGCAACCAGTGACATCACTGGTTGCCAGCCGCTTGGTGGGACGCCACAACCCCCTACTGGCCACCACAGGTGGAAAAAAAAAGCTAGGGACGCCCCTGGTTGAAATGTCTGTATAGCTCAAGCTGTTTAACAAGGACAGTCCCTCCAAATAAGGGAACACATGGTAGCTGTGCATTACTGTTCACTTCGAATGTGACATTTTACATTGTGTTATGTGCACAATGGGAATTTCAGGCAGAATCTGGAGCAGTTGCCAATAGTAACCAATCAGCTTTCTCTTCAGCTTGCTCAGTTAAGCGTTGAGAATGAAAGGTTGGTTGTCATACACAGCTGCTCCAGATTCTGTCTCCTCCAGTCTTAGTAAATTCCCTTCACTGACATGTCACCAGCACACCAGAAACATGAGGCAGAGCTCCTCCATCACTGACATGATAGGACCGTTTCTAACGCTGCCTCCCGAAAATCGGCAAGTGCACAGGTACCCGCCCACCTCGCCTCCAAACACAGTGATTGGGCCAATCAGAGGAGCCCTTACATGCGCGCACATCTGGGCCATTCACAGGCACGCTATGAGCGGGGACGGAATGGGTGGACGGCTGTATGGGGGAAGTGCGGGCCAGCCAATCAGGAGGCGACTTTCTTGAACTGCTGGAACATCTGCCTGGGCTCGATGTGCTGCTCCTTGTAATCCGCTGCTGCCAGTCATCCGGGAGGCAGGTAAGAGCATGCAGCGCTGCCGCTACTCTTCGCTTCACCATCACATCCCATTGCATGGCCAGTGTACTGATGAACGATGTGCCCAGCCTACGACCACATCCTCCTAGGCTTAGTCTGCCAGATGACATAGGATGGTCATACACGGGCAGATGTCTCACTGAGAACCATGGGTGCTCGAACATCTCACCAAGTCATGTGTTGCAATGGTCTTGATCGCTGGGTCAGAGATTCACTTAAAAAAACCCAATCGCTTCGTACGATGACAGTTCTTCTGATGATCGTCACGACCTGTAACACCACTTGGTAGTCTCTAGCAATTCGTAAAACGCTCTCATCCCTTGGTGTTCTTTTATTCTATCTTATTCTATTGCCCATTTATAGTGCACCAAGGATTTTCGCCAGCACCAAAATCCCCCGACTTCTCTGTCTTAGGGTTACCATAGACATCCCCATCAGACCGTACAATCAACTTTAGATTGACCAAAATTGCAAAATGAGGATTACCTTACCTACCCAATCAATTTGTGTGCAATCAGACAGGCAGCTGCACTACATAGTTTTTGGTAGATCTCAGGATCACCATACACGTGGCAATCTGACCATACAATCTTTGTACGATCATCTTTAGATTTACCAAAGCTATGCAATATAAGGACAAACCTAATCTGACCAATCAATCTGTATCCAATCAGACAGGCCCTTGCTCCACATGCTTATTGGTCGATCTAAAGAAGATTGTACAATCAGATTGTAACAAGTGTGGTAAACTTAAGACTGACCATGCACTATGCATTCTGATTGTACAACCTCCTTTAGATCTACCAACAACTATGGGTCTGCCAGATGTAATACTTCGTTTGGTCTTCATATTACAAAATGTTGGTAGCCCTAAAGGAAATTGTACAGAGATTGTACAATCAGATTGTATAGTGTATGAAGATTGAAATGTTTGTTCTGCTTTATGTCCCATTTGCAGCATCATTCTATGTAACACAATCATCCTGCACAGGGCTCCATCTGGCAACACGTGACATCCTGAGCTCATGCCTTTTATTACAGACATTTCTAGAGCACCATTCATTTACACAGTCCACATCAGTCCCTGCTTCCAAAGAGCTTACAATCTAAGGTCCCATTTGCACATACACTGGCCAATTTAAACAGGGGCCAACCAACCTACCAGCATGTCTTTGGAGTGTAGGAGGAAACCCATGCAAGCACATGCAGATAGTGCCCTGGCTGGGATTTGAACCCAGGACCCCAGTGCTGCAAGGCAGAAGCGCTCGTGTTCAATCCAAATCCAATGGAAAAGCTCTTCCCCCTTTTTTTTTTCCTGAAATACCCGAGAGATGCACAGATCTGTGAACAAGGATTGTGGGATATGAGCCGTCGTGGGAAAGCGGTGACTGGTACCAGCAGTATTATTGGCGTGAACTTGCTTGGACAGGTTATCGGTTGCTAGGAGCCGGCGGCGTGCTGGAGGTGGGTGATACGGATGGGCATGGCTGTCCTGTCTGAGGACTAATAGGAAAAATACAGGCAGAGGCTGAATTCAGTGGCGTCTATGTATGTGTGTTGGGGGGGGGGGCTCACAGGAAGAGCTATAATAGGAATGTGAACTGCAGAAATAGATGCAGAACAAACACCAGAGGAAGCACACAGCGCTGGGAATCTCCTTGTGACAAGCTCTGGACATTTTCCATCAGTGATAAGGCTGGCATGCATGGTGTACACAGGGCTCGATCTCTCCTAGAGATAGGAGGAACCGCTAGAGCGGTCAGGGTGTCCAGAGATGGGAGATGACGGTTGTATGGCAGCAGATGATAAACCCGTGGAAGGATCAGATTAGAAATCCGGAGAAAGGAAGTGTCTGTGCTGCCGGCGGCAACATAGAAAATCGGTAGCTGAAACTAGATTGATGCTACAACACAGACAGGAATTTTCCTTCAATTGTTTAAATAATCCACCAATCGTACACAATGTACAATCTGTGCATACACGGGGAATGTGGTCTGTTGTGCCACGATGAATCCTTTATCATACAACGACAAATATTGCATTATTAGAAGTGTAACAGTCAGGTGACAGCCATCTAATGATTACAGGGACATAACATCTAGGCATCGAGAGATCTAATCCGCCAGTGATGGGAGAATGTCAAGCTGTCGGATTCTTAGTATTCAGAGCTGATCACTTCATAAATTAGTATTTGTGCTTATATGTTATTTGCTGGGGAAATGGTTAAAGGGAAAAATACAATAATAATAATAACAGAAGGAAGGTCTTATTTTCGGGGAAACAGGGTACAGTGCTTTACAGCAATCTTCGGGGTCCTGTTTGGCGCTGAGCTGTGCAACTTCCCTTCTGTTGTGAAAACACAGGGGGTTGCTCACTCATCACAGCAGTTATTCAGAGAACAACTAGTTCTGATTGGATGAGGGGTGGATCATGACGTCGCCATTCCTCATTCAACCAGGCCATGCTTTGTATTCATTGAAATAAATACTAGGCATTCTCTGAATGGCCACTGTGCCAAGCAAGAGACCCCCTGTGTTTTCATAGCAGGGGAAGCCACTCAACAAAGCGCCATACAGGATCCAGAAGATAGCAGCCAGCATTGTAGAAGCTCCACCTAATAGAGTGCTTTACAGGGGCTGATCAAGTATGTCATATGTATACTTAAAGTGGGCCAAGTTGGACCAATGTAAGTTTACATAATACTTTATACCTGGAGTTCAGCTTTAACATTACATACTGGGAAAGCTAAATAAGATTGTTCTAAAATGGTAAGCAGCAATTAAATGTTTAAATGTTCTTTAAAGTGAGTGTTTTCATTGGCGATCAAAATAATTTTAATCGATCAAAAAGTTTAACGATTAATCTAGAAATAAATCTTTAATTTCCACAGCCCTACAAGAAATGCAAAAAATGTTTTAAGTCCCCCACGTGCACGCACATACACACACCAACACGCGTCGGTGTGCCTACGTGCGAAAACAACAATTGCGCTACACATGTTACATATCGCCGCAAACGTCGGAGTGGAAGCAATAATTGTAGGGCCATCAATCACTGTTAGCACTAAACTGATGAGCCATAAAAGCGTTTGAAATGTTCCCTCTATGAAATTTTGGGTATTGACTTTTTTTGCGACTTCACAGGCGAACGCAATTTTAAGGCTTGGCATGTTTGGTGTCTATTTACCCGGCATGACCCCGTCTTTCATATTGAAAAAAAAATTGGGTATTATGTTTCTGTGCACTAAATTTTAATTTAGTTTATTTTTTCCTAAAAATAATGATTTGATAAACATTTGCGCAAAAACTGTGTGACATAAAAAATTGCAACTAGCATTTTTTTATTCTACAGGTCCTCTGCTTTCAGAACATATATCATTGTTTGGGGGTCTGAAGCTGTTTTTTAGCCAAAAAAGTTATATTTTATCATGTGTGCACAAATAGTAAGAAAATGCTCCGGACAGCAAGTGGTTAAGGAGTATTGGCGACCCGACTCCTGGGATTTGTCCAGCCCTGGATTAAACAGTCTACATATTAGGTGTAGGAATTGAGTACATTTTTGGGTGGCTTTGAAATGTAACTAGACACTTTTTACAACTCTAATGTCTGTTATGAATCTCATAAAAATATAGAAAAATTCTTACTGAGTCATACCAGGATTTGGTCCTTTTTTTTGTTACATTTACAGTGGGTTTAATGTCTGAATGTATGTATCAGTGAGCGTCCATTAAGCGGTTGGTAAAGTCACTGTGAGCTCTCTTCTAATCTGTCTGCTTAGCCTGTATTTAGTGTTTATCCCACTTCCCGTCTTATAATAAAGTAATGTACTTGTTGATCTTTGAATTGTGCTGTGCTGCATTTTAACCCTGATAGTAGATTGGTGTCCTAATGCGCTTCTAATTTTATATAGTGACTGTTACGGCCATGTAATGCGCTTCTAATTTTATATAGTGACTGTTACGACCATGTAATGCGCTTCTAATTTTATATAGTGACTGTTACGACCATGGCATGTAGCTTTAAGAATGGGAGAAGAACTGTGCGGGCGGTTCAATAAAGGTGAATTTATACCAGATGTGTTGGGGCTGCAACGTTTTTTCCAGGGCAGCCCCAACGGAAGACAAGGCAATTTGTCATTTTTGCCTTTTCACAGATGGGCACAGTTCACATCACCACCTTGCAGCGGAATGCAGTGGTGTGCACTGAAAAAAAGTACTGCATGCAGTAGGGATGTTCAGATACCAGTTCAGATACCAGTGCTGATACTTGGCATTTTGCCAAGAACTGGCAGGGTTCCAGCAGTTGCAGCTGTGACGGGGCCCTGCCGCCCCAACACTGTCCTGAAATTATTAGTCTGTATTGTTTTAGAAAAACTGTCACATGACAATAAAATAAAAGGTATCAGTAATTGGTATCTGTATTACTTGGACAAGTATCAGTACTTGTCTGGAAAAATGGTATCGGTGCATCCCTAATAAATATATATGTATATATATATATATGTATATAAAACAAATCATACATTAAAACAGGGATGCACAAATCCCAGGAGCTCCGTATGCTGCTTAAAAATGACACCTGCCTCCTAACTTCTGAATTTTTCTCTAGTCTAGTCTTGGAGCTTGAAAAGTATCTGTACATGTACTTGTACCAAGTATTTTACTTGGTATCTGAACATCCCTAGCATGCAGGTACAACCACCTCTCACCATGCTGTGCCCATCAGGGCCGATGCTGGGATTTTTGCCTAGACAGGCAAAGTTGCACTTTTACTGTATAGTGCTATTGTTGCAATACATTCATAAAGAAATACCGCCATATTAGCGTAAACCTGCATCAAATTAATGACAACCCTTCAACGTTTTCATTGTTAGCTCTGACACATGCAATAAATTCAAGTGAATTCTTATTTGCGACACCTTTACTGTATGGCGCTATTGTTGCGACAGATTCATAAAGAAAGACTACTAATCAGTGATAAGGAAGGTGGAGGTAAATAAGAATACCTCTTCCACGTTGAAGTACATTTTTGGTGGCGTCGCACAGGTAATTATTGTGTCCCACCTTTGAGGCAATTCAGCAACAAAATTAGTCTCCCAACTTCTCTAAGTTGCTTCTCTGCCTGTAAAACTCCACAACTTTGCAGGAGAAATGATTGCGACACTTCTTGTGGCCGATTCATATACATCTTACCATCATGTACATGAATCTGCAAATTCTGCCATTTGTCGCACTACCTCAATACTTATTTCTAAAGAGTATGAATGACAATCTGTATGAACTCCAGGTTGTATATTCTATACTGAACTCTAAAAATACTTAACATCAAGAGTAGGGCTTATGAGTGAGAACTGGATCAGAGAAAACAGGACTTGTTGCTCATAGGTATCAGAAGCCTATTTATATGAATGTTAAATTATACGTAAACCTTTATTTTCATTTTGAATAGAGTAAGGAAGGGTTAACCATGCCTGTTGTTTTTGTCATAAATGTCCCTCTGAAGAGATTTCCCTTCACTTCCTGTGTCATAGCCACAACAGAAAGTAAGAGGAAATCTCTCCAAAGTGAGGGACGTCCCCTCTTAGACAGCTGTCACTAGATCTAGTGTCCTAGCACTAGTATTTTTGGTCACTTTCACGCTCAGTTACAATACTCACCAGGACAAAAAGAGAGGGTGAATCTCCCTAAAGCGGACCAGACAGTTGTGATCACTCACCACTCTATCTTAATATTAAGGGCCCATTCACACTAGCCTCATGCTAAAACGATCAGCCCATGGGCTAGAGTCCATTGTGTGCCGGGGATGAGGGGCAGTGCCTTGTGTTGTTACAATGCAAGGCGCTGTTTGCCTTTATTGAAGTGTCAAAGTGACATTTCATTCATTCCTATACACCTCAGATATTCTGTTCTTCTTCAGATCTAGACGGATGCGGAGGCAATCCATCAGCCCATAGACTAACATTGAGCTTCTGATCAGGCTTGCCTGAAAAACTGATAGGCGGATCTGATCAGAACGCCACGTGAAAAGTCATTTTATGCAGGAAGGTCCCTATAGGAGGATGATGGCTTCTTTTCTACTACTAGCCCAAAACTATAGGCCACATTCATTTTTTCTGAAACGTTATGTTTAAAACAAGTTGGAAAAAAAAAAGAGATAAGTAGCGTCTCACTCTACATATTCCTTACTGTGTTTTCCCTGCAGGTCTTCATTAAATATGCAAATGTATATTACAATATAGAATCCTTTTTAGTCTTACTAATTTGTGCAGTGTTAACATGTAGGATACCAGTGTGATTTCTGTTGTCTAAATAAGTGTTATTCTTAAAATGATTCCTAAAAATCAAAGGTTAAAGACTGTTTTTTGGCCTAGGACAGAGGTAGCCAAAGTTGGGCTCTCCAGGTTAGATGAAACTACAAATCCCATCGCATCTGGCTATACTAGTCATGCCTGTGGCTGTCAGAGTTGTGCAATGCTTAATGGGATTTGTAGTTTCACCACAGCTGGAGGGCCAAATTTTGGCTACCCCTTGCCTAGGATACCAGTAAAAAAAGCACACTTAGCTACATTTCCCCATCACCCCAAAGATTTTTATGTTTTCCATGTAGTAGTGGAAGGGTTTGAAGAAGTAAGGATTAGTTCAAGAAACCAGGCGGCGGGTAATGACATGCCCGGGAAGCCGGCTCCATGCTAGCGGAAGTACTGGTATAATATCGGTACTCGTACCCGATGCCGAAAAACCGGTATCGGTGCATCCCTGAAGATTATGATTTATACATATATCTGTAACTACCGAGCAATGAGTGATCTGAAAAGAAGAGTGTTAGGTTGTTAGACCTAATTATTTCTTATGGATATACTCTAACAATGGTGCTTATATTTATTTCTTTTGATAAATCAGTGTTTCCTGTTTATAATTGATCATGGAGGTTGTTATTTAGACCTTAAGAATTGTTATTGGTGAAAAGAATTATTACATTGTGGCATAATTATAACTAATGCATTGTGTACATGACCTGTATAAGGCCCCTTTCACACAGACGCCTTCAGTTCCGATCAGCAAGGGGTCCATGCACGGATCCACTGCTGATTGGAGCAGTGTGAATGGATGTCACTATTGTGACATTGTGTCCTTGCAGTTTTTTCCCCACTGAACTTACCGGACCCATGTTAGGTCTACACAGAGTCTGATGTAAACGGACATGTGTCAGATAACCCCGATCTCTCACGATCACCAAAACGAAACTCTGTTCCATTTTTTTTTTCTGGACTTAAGGTGCCCATACACTGCTCGATTCTCGTACGAGAATCGGGCGCAAACCCGCGATCGTACGAGAATTGAGCAGTGTGAACTAAGACGTGCGACCGTTTCTACTGTACGGTCGCACGTCTTTTGTCGAGCCAACATGTTCGAAAACCTGCCGAGAATCGTACGATTCTCGGCGGGTTTCTAGCCTGCTCGTCCGATAGCTGCGGAACGGGCCGGTGTGCGCACACGCACACTGCCCGTTCTGCATTGACGTCATCGGAAGCCCGCCCCTCAGCGGAGCGGGGTTTCGATGATCGCAAGTACGATCTGCCCGTCCAAGGTGGGCAGATCCTACGGGTTTTCAAGAAGCATACGACCATCGCAAGACAAAAGTCTTGCGATGGTCGTAAGGTGTATGGGCACCTTTAGACGGATTTGGGGGCAATCAAATGTAAACTGATGCAGGTTTGTTAAAATCCAGCTGCCCATAGATTAACATTGGCATCGGAAGCCCGCTGAGGGGCGGGCTTCCGATGATCGCAAGTACGATCTGCCCGTCCAAGGTGGGCAGATCCTACGGGTTTTCAAGAAGCATACGACCATCGCAAGACAAAAGTCTTGCGATGGTCATAAGGTGTATGGGCAGCTTTAGATGGATTTGGGGGCAATCAAATGTAAACTGATGTAGGTTTGTTAAAATCCAGCTGCCCATAGATTAACATTGGCCTTCTGATCAGATCCTCCTGAAAAATTGAGAGGTGGACCTGGTTGGACAGCCCGTCCGAAACGGGCCTAAGTATGGCAACCGATCAGCTTCTCTCTTCAGTTTGCTCAGTTAAGATTTAAAAATGAAAAAGAGAATCTCTTGGTTGACATGCACCCTGCTCCAGATTTTGTCTGCTCCAGTTTTGATAAATTCCCCTCATTGTGGTTTCATTGTGATATAGGGGTTTGCAAACAAGGTGTCTGAACGACTATGCAAGTGCTGGTGGTTCAACCAACGTTATTGGAGTTTTTTTTTTTTTTTTATAAGTGTTTGATTATATGATAGATGTGTGAAGCGATGTCCATGGGGCAACTTCCGTTTTTTGAGGTGTTTAAACCATAGAATGAATTAATGTGTTACTTTTGACGAAGAGCAGGGATGCCCAAAACTCTAGTACATGCTGTCCACTTCTTTTGTAGGGGTAAATAAAGAATGTAAAGGGTTTGAGCCATTTGGAGTGTGATGCCCCTGTTTTTTTGGATATATATTTAGGCTGCAGTTGTAATTTTAAATATACCATTGTTCATCCGTTCTTCATAGTCAATTTGAACTTTGTATGTACTGCTGAAACATATTATTTTTTGCTGATCACATTACCTAAACATTACTATGATAACATACAGAGGTCCTTATAAAACTAGGAGTAAAGCTGTTAGCAATTTCTTACTGCAGCCAATCAGAATCCATATATCATTCACCCAGCTGCCATTTGATTGGTTGTTATAAGTAGCTGCCCTCTTTTCCTTTGCTTTAGTTCTATGCTACAGTCACACTGGCCTCCTGTGTTTGGTTTATTTAAGCGCAGGAGAAATTATCTGGGAAGTACTAACGAACAGATCAAGTCCTCCAGCATTTAAATGTTAATTCGTTCAGAGTATCTAATGCGCCCCCGCATACACAGAATTCTATTCTCTCTTAATGCAGCTACACTGAATGCATCTGAATGAACTTAAACACAAAGTGGGAATTATACCATTAAAAGTTTAAATATGAACTCCTATATTTGCCTGTATGTCACCGCCAGTGTGAAGGAGGCCTTATAAATCTCATTATCTCCTTTTTATTATGGTGTGAAGTTATCTTCATCCAAATTGGATATGATTCAGGGATGCTGTGCTTACCTGGAACCGGGAGGATGGAAAGCAATGGTGTGGGAAGCTGTTTGCACTGCGTGGGCTGATAACTGCGTTTGTTCTCATTTGTTCCTCTGCCAACTAATGTAGCATATGTCAGATGAATCCTGTTTGTTAAAACTACGAATGTGTTTATTGGACGATCAACAAAAGGGCTGAGTATGTTGATATTCCTCATGAAAGGTTTCAGATAAGCATTGCCCACACCGCTTTTTACAGTTTCATTGAATTTTAAGAGTAACAAAGTTTTCATTTGAGATATTTTTAAGTCTACTTCAGGGATTGTCTGGGACCTCATTGCACGGCCCGTTTCTGTCACCATCAATGATAAAACGGTTCCTGTGATCATCTGGGAGTTGTTAGGTCATTGGGCAGCCAGCTTCAGCTTTGTGCTGAGAAAGTTGCTTATACTCATTATTTTCATCCTTTGAGAAGTCAGTGCTTGGGAATTATGACAGTCATTGTCAGATCATAAATTTAGCCTCCGTTCGCACCTCTGCGATGCGACATCGCAGGAAAATTGAACGGTGCGCTTGAGGTGCGTTGCGGTAAAAGGCCTACTTATTAGTGTAGAATGAAATGGCTTCATGGTTCTGTAAAGCTGACCATATACTAAGCAAATTTTTGCTAGTTCATCAAGAACCAGACAAAATTCGACAAGTAGGTGGCCCAGTTGGCATCCTTCCACCCAGCATCGATCACAAAATGAATGGAGGCAGAAAATCGTCTACATTCACTGTTCGGGTATTCCTACAGCAGCACACCCGTAAAATACAATAGCCACAGCGGTAGATTAGTCCATCGATGCTGTTTAGAGTAGATGGAGGAATACGTAAAACATTTTTTGTTGTTCAGCCTGCAGGCTGATTGAATATAACCTAACAGTGTATAGCCAGCTTACAGGCGGGTTCAAGAAAAACTGATATTTCTATTTTATGTGAATATCTCTTGGGGACAGCAAGATATCTGCAGCCAAGTTTCTTGCTCTGTCTAGCTGCAATGAACCTTATGAAGGGGTCTACCTCACCACATTCTGCATTTATTTTGAAGTGCAGGAGAAGGACTTGACTTCAAAACTGTCGTGGAGGGGAGAGGGACATAGCTAAGAAGTACCGATGCTTGGGCCACCAGAAATATAGCCAGTGGGTTATAGTCGGATGACTGAAAAATCATTTCACTGTGCAGTTTACTATGCTGTACTACTAAAAGCAGATGTGACGTTCATTAATCTGGAGGATAATGTGATGAAAACACTGTAAATTCACACTGCTACATATGTGTCAAGGTGTCTGTACTGGTTTTAGTAATTAAAGCCTGCAAGTATTGGATCTTTCCATTGATGGCCACTTAAGCAGGGATAGACATATACCAGCCAGGAGCTGAATTATTTCAGCCTTTTTATTGTCTTGTATTAGACAACATGTCCCCAGGCTGCAAGAGTCTTCCTGGTGCTTATATTTTATGAAAAGTGCTACAGGGTGTCCTCACAATTCTACATCAGTTTGTACATCATTAAAAACAAACTCCAGGCAAATGTTTCTTAAACCTTGCAGTGGGGTTACCCCCCACACTGCAAGGGTTAAGTTCTCGTTTTGGTCTAGGTGCAAAAATAACAAAGTTATACTCACCTGAACTTTACAGCACTCCCTCCAGCCTCTCTACTCCTCCATTGCAGTGGTGGTACGTCCCTCAGCGTCCTCATGTATAGGCTATGAGGACTCATGGGACCTTAGA
Source organism: Nanorana parkeri (assembly GCF_000935625.1). Taxonomy (NCBI): domain Eukaryota; kingdom Metazoa; phylum Chordata; class Amphibia; order Anura; family Dicroglossidae; genus Nanorana; species Nanorana parkeri. The sequence continues at coordinate 372,584 of NW_017306281.1, read as the reverse complement.
CCTTTGGAGCAAAAAGTCTGAACAATGCACATTGCAATGCATTGTTTTTTATGTTTAGATCGGTTCTGCGCGTATTCCTACGGCCTAAGAAGGAAGTACTTATCTTTGGTTGTAGAAAAAAAACATTGTACGATTGTCAAGTAAATCAATTCTCTTCATCTCCCATTACTGCCTGTCAGCTCCTTCCATGCCAGCAGCCCGATTTGTGGGTGTTCTTGTTAGCTAAAAGCTGAGCTCTGTTACTCCTGACCCTTTTGCTGTGGCGGTGCCTCCCGGGCCTAGTGCGACAGAGTAAACGGGGAACACAAGCTGAACGAGATCAAGGGCACTAGACTCTGTCAGGAGATGTTGACCACGCTGACTCAGCAGCCAGACCACCTAGAAATATGGGACAAATTCACTTTGTACACGGCAGGAGGGAGCCAAGAAAAGTTTAGTGAGCCTTTTTCTTTTCACGGGTTGTAAACTTTTACATGGCTTCACAGTAAAGATCCCAAAGCCATGCTCATGAGTTTAGCCCTTCCTACCTGAGGCACAGGACAACAGTTTGCCGGGATGATAAATACCTATGATTTCAGAAGGAGTGCATGATTACCATTTTGTCTATAAGATATGCGTTATCTGGCTACCGTCATTGGAAAGAGTCTGTCATTGATGTTGGAATTTGCCACTGATAGGCTATGGTACTCCTCATAAGAGCTGCATTAGGGTGACTGCAGTTTACCTAATTAGCTTATGAAATGCTGTATATGCATGCCATCTAATGTGGGCATTGGGCAAAAATCAGGCCCCAGGTTAAAAAACAGATTTTATTGCATACTGTCACAGAACACGTGTTTTATAAATGATATAAATCTATTTGTAAAATGTTGTTGATGCCATTGCAGTGTTTAGAAAAGCTTCTCTCGCCTATTGTTTGTTACTTGGCCGGTGTATGCGTGTGTTTGGTCTAATTATTTAAAAAGCTCCCTGTCCTCCTCACAGGGGTCTTCCTGTGGTAGTCCAAAGGACTGCGGTAATGCAATAGAGGCATTCTTTGTGTAGACTGTTTTGATTTCATTCCAGAGTTGAAGAATGTGCTTTGTGATCATCAGTGTAATTAAATATAGATATTTTGGCCTGGAATCTCACTTCTGTTTCGTGATCCTTGATACATACATTTGCAAATACCTGTGAATCAACGCTTTATTTGAGGGTCATAATTAACCATTTCTGCCTCTGTATGATTTTCTAATTTGTTTATTTTTCACATACTGTAATTATTGTTTGGTTGGTTTCGGTAAAGCATTCTTCATCTATTTCTATTTTCTTCTAGTTCTCTCAGGTAGTGAATAGGTTAAAATGTGGGCTCTAACAGTGCACATTTCTGTATTTGATGTGAACCTTTTCCCTTCTCGCCAGAGATGAGCTGCTTGCAAGTGCGAGGAGCTGTGAATTCTTGTGCGCTCATCTCAGAAATCTGAATTCATGCCACACTGTAAATGTGCATTTAATGAGCCAGAGGATGAAAGAGGACAATGGATACAGTAAGGAGAGGAGCCAAGGGTCAGCTGTACGATGGATGTCAGTTTCTTCAGCATCTCTCTTATCTCACAGAAAGTACACAGTTTCAGTGTTTAATGAGGGATACGCTATGTCATTAGTTAAGAGTTCAATCATTTTTAGGCTGTAAGAAAAGGATGTACATACTATGCAGGATTTCAATAGCATGGGTTATACTTTTTTTTTTTTTTTTAAGCATGGGTTATACTTATGCTGTATTTTACAGCCTACATAGAGCCATTGAGCCACTAACTCTCCCAAAAATGATTGCCTTCTAACAACCCCACAACATTTATACAAACTTACAGGACTAATTTGGTCAGAAGCCAATAAAACAATGGTAAGGAGCAGCAGGGTCGCTGGTCAGGGTCAGGAAGGTGGGATGCTAGTGCTGGAACTAGGGTAACAACAAAGAAAAGTATATCCAATGACTGGTAGCAATGTCAAGGGGAAGGTGGAGAGCCAGAGATGGTGGTCTGCAAGAGCAGAGGTCAACACCAGAGGATTAGTCAGGAGCATGACAGACTGAGTATAAACAGACACTAGAGAGAACAAGGAGATAACAGTTAAAAATATTGTCACCAGTAGTTGGGGAAAGACTGTCATCATGGGCAGGGCCCGAGGGGTCTTCACCAGAGACTATAATTGTGGAGGATTGATTTGCAGGTCGCTTTCAGTATGCTGACAACAGTCATGGACAAGATTACAGGAACCAGAGCTTACTAGAGAAATAACCAAGGGCAGCAGAATTTTGGAAGTTACAGCAAGAGGTAGAACTGTGGCAGAAGTAACACAAGCAATGACCATGGTGGGTTCACAAGGAGACACATGGAAGTGACAGACAAAAGGAGTTTAAAAATGGGTGTAAAGAGGCGGGTAACGATCAAATACCAGAAACGGGCTAGAATTAACAATACAATAGGCTATAATCATCAATACTGATGGCAGCTGTTTGTGGGTAGATTGTCGGAAGAGGAGGAGTGTTTGTCCATAGTTTGACTGAATGTACGCTATAATTAAGCACAAGTTTGCACATATAAGAGAAGCCCTCTTAATGCTTCCTGAAAATGCCTATTTGATATTAATTAAATAAGAAGTCGCATACATATATTTGGAGTGCCACTATCTTTTCATTTGTCGACATTCACCAGAGGCGAGCTGGCTTTGCACCAGTCAGGTGAAGAAACATATACTGACCTGGAGCACCATTGCTTTTCGGATTGCAGTATGAATCTCCTAATCAAATACCAGATAGTATGAAGGAGACACATAAGACATAGTTGCCAAGGATGAATGAATAAAGTTTCAGGAAAAACAAATGACTAGGCAAAGTGCTCAAGAGAAGGCAGAAACCAAACTTAAACAAGGGTATTGAAGAGAAGGAGTCCAAAATCAAAGATACCAGGCAACTGAGCCACAAGGCAAAGTACTGGGATTACAGACGCTACACACACTGAAAGGTCTAGTTTTCTAGCGCCAAGCTTAAAGTGACATTAAACCCTCAGATTTTTTAACATAAATCAATACTGTAATGTGTGCCTTACTGTAATCCATGGTTGTTTCCCTTCTCTTTGCTGCTCTTCCTTTTCAATCTGTATCTGTTCTCATGCTGGGCAGAACTTCTGTTTTGCAGCAGACTGCCTTGTCTCTGAAATGGATACATGGTGTCTGTGTGTAGGTTTGCAACCTGAGCCAGCACTACAGGAAGAGGCAGTCAGCTGCAAAGGGAGGTTCTCCCCAAGCATGAGAAGACATGAGGATTTAAAAGGAAGAGCAGCAAAGAGAAGGGAAACTACCATGGATGTCAGTTTCTTCAGCATCTCTCTTATCTCAAAGAAAGTACACAGTTTCTGTAAGGCACATATTACAGTATTGGTTTATGTTAAAAAATCTGAGGGTTTAATGTCACTTTAAGGATAGATACCACTCAATACCTCTGGGCAGAGTACCAACAAAACACGGGTGTGAGCAGACGGCTGACTGATGAGTAGAGAGTTTTAAGTGTAACACCTAAGAATAATAGGCAGTTTAAACCATTCTGTATTATGCCTTCAAGTCTCCCTAGATTACTAGTCTGTGTAAAATGGCTTGCTATATACTCCGTTTCTTGCTGGCCCAAATAAAACTAACTAAAACGAGTAAGGCATTAGTATAATTTGTTATCAATGGAATAGGAAGTGAGCATTGCTACATAACAGTTGCAGAAAGATGATCATGTGTATGACAGTTTGTCATGACAGCCATTCTGAAGCTTTTATTGTCAGATGACTTAAATACTTTTTAAATAATAAAGGTGGTTATGCAGTGAATGTTGTACCTACAAGAGTTCCTGAATAAAAACAACTACGTCACTTGATCCCTGGAAGTGAGTGGTCAGAGTTCATACTGGTACTTTCAGCGGAGATCATGTGACCAAATGCCGGGCTTTTTGTTATGTGACCAGCAGAGCAGTTTTTTTTTCTTTCTAAAAATGTATTTCAGACATTCTATTACTTCTATCTACTATTATAGAGTGGAAACCATTATCTGCGTGCCTCTTTAATTCACGTCTACTTTGTTAATAAGGACTTCGCTTTCTTGACTTGTTTGGAAAGTCCAAGGAAGCTTAGTCCATTCATGTGGATACAGGCTTTATTATTTTGTTTAAGGTTTTGTGTATTATTTCATTGGAATTTCTTGGCTGTATAGTACCAGCTTGTACTAAATAATAGGGTCACCCATACTTTGTTGTACATGAGGTCACTTGTAGTCACAGAATGACACAGGTGGCCTGGAACGCATTAGATGACACTGGGGTGCACAGGAGGAACCTCATAGTAACAGGGCAGGTAAGTACAGCGCTGGCGCTCAGGCAAAGTGTAACAATGTATTGCTTGAACGCTGAGGCACATGCCTTCCAAGATCGAAGCTGCGTCAGTCAGGAGAGCACTGGCACTCTGAGTGAAACCGGGAAGTGCCAGCGGCCACGTGCTGGAGTGGAAACCCGGAGCTGGATTCAGGTGGAGGTGAGTGTGACACGTACCAAGCAATTTGTAAGTGTTAAGCTGGCCATACACCTATAGATTATCTGCAGATTTTCTATGGTCAGATGGAAAAAGTGCAACAGATTCCTCCATCTAGGCTAAACTATGTGCATGGAGGAATCTCCCATTGGGCCAAGCTTCAGTATCTTGCTAGTCGGCCCTGCTGGCTCTCAAAGTACCTGAACAATCTGATTGGATGCAGGCATTATTCAGGTGTATGGGCAGCTTAACACTTCCAGGTATTTATTATCTTTCACTATTAATCTTTCACGGAGATCTCAGTATTCCCCCTACTTTTTACTTTTTTACATCTACTTCCTGGACTGGAAATCTAGTTTAGAGATGACAGAATCATTCTGGGTTCTGTGCAGTTTTCGCCTTTTTTTTTGCTTACAAATATCTGATAGATCAGGGCTGTAGCCTTTTAGGCCCCGTTCACACCAGTTGCAGTGTGTTCCGGGCCGATTCTGGCCAGAACGCACTGCCTCGCATTGCGGCCGCCTCACTTTTTAGTGGGGCAGGATGGGGCCTGGCAACCCATTGAAGTGAATGGCACCGTAGCCACGCCCTCCGGCGGCAATGTGAACGGCCTCACAGGATCGCAAGGCACATTATGCCTGCGGTCCGGTGCGATCAAAATGCTGCTAAAATTGAGCCGGCCGCAATGCGAGGCAGTGCGTCCTGGACAGAATCAGGCCGGAACACACTGCATCTGGCATGAACGAGCCCTTACTGTGGGACTTACTACAAAGTTATAATGTTGCAATCTGATCATTGAAAAGACATAGGGCTAGGTCACACCAGATGCAACTGTGACGCAGTCCATTCAGTTTGGCAGCTGCATCAAAATCGCGTCACAATGCTTTCCAGTGGGATTTCTGGTGCTCTGTTCACACCTGTGCTGTCAGTCCTGATTCAATCAGAAAAAATCCTGCTTGCCACATTTTAGCTGCATCTGATTGCAACGGAACGTATCAAAAACGCATTGGAATGCGCTGCACTGCACCTGGAAGCCCATTTTAATCTAAAAAAAAAGGATTAAAAGCGTGGCAAAACGCATTGCACTGAAGCTGCGCAGACGCACACAGTTCTGATGAAGTTATGGTGTTAACTAGCTCATAGCAATTGCTTCCTCCTGATCTGACCGATGACAGCCTAGCCAAAGTCATGTACTTGGTCCTCAAGGGACGACTTTTAGTAATAAAAGGCAGATTTTTTTTTTTTTTAAATGATGCTATTGCTGGAAGTGGTGACATATCTGCAATTTATTCATGTAGACCTTGTAAAGTAACTAAATGGGTCCACTATGTGATTTTACATGGTCATTGATGTTGAAGTGTAATGCTGGATTTGTTTTTTATTTTGCTTTACTTCTTTAGTTATTCTTGTGTTTGCTGGTCATTTGGAATACGTGCTAGGTGCCTTTAGTGTGACACCTGCTTGTAGGGGGTTCTAAAAATGTCTGCTGACTCCTAGGCTGGGCTCAATTACTTCTGAATTCTTCACAATTTTGTCTGTTTAATGCTTCCTATACTTGCTATAAATATATGTATGTACATACTCATGAGATGCAAAGCCACTTTGTAAGTCAGGTTGTTCATTGGATGGAAGGACTTTTATTTGACTATAGTTGGTCACATCTGTGCATGGAGTCTGGACTTTAAAGCAGAGTCTTATTCTGACACACAGTATGATACATTGACTGTTGAAGACTACTTTATATAGTTTGGAAAATGAAGTCAGAGTTGGAGCAGAAATCTTCCATATGACTGCTGCCTTGTAGAGATATTAAGTGAGCGTGAGGAGGATTAACTGAAGAGGATTCCTTATGATGCATTGTTTTGTTTATTGGTAACTAAAGGGAACGCAGACTTTATAGCTGAAGTTTTGTTTATTAGGATACAGCACCAATCACATTAGTTACCTGTGATGGGAAGAAAACTAAACCTTGGCTTTAATTGAATGCAAAATGGGTCTAAAATATGTTTTTATTTATTATGGTCAGGACAAAAACAATTTGAACAATTTAAAGGAGAACTATGGGGTCAGTTTTTCCCCCCATAGTTCTCCTTAGGGTAACGGGAGGACACTTGTTCGCTCACCTCCCGATCTACTGAGCCGACCTGTGACAGTCTCATTGTCACAGGTCGGCTAGAACTATGAGGTGAGTGGAAATCACTCATCTCATAGTTCTCCTTTAAAAAAAGCAAACATATTTTTTAGTCAGGTAAATGTTATATATTGCAAATGAATATTTTGTATTTTTGTAGCCAACAGGTATGGTTCTTGCTTTTCACACTCTACAGGCTTTTATAGCCCTGTTGATGAACAAGGATTAACATAATAAAGTACTCAGTGGAAAAGATTGAGAGGGTTCTCTAGACAAGTGCAGTAGATCGGGAAGTGAGTGAACACAAATCGGCGTTCTCTCACTTCTCGATCCTGTCATGGCTCTCTGCCATGACAGGGGAGTGACTGGATTCCCCCCTCCCCGCTCCGACCTCCAGCGCTGACTGGTGGAACGGACGTGGGAGGGGGCGGGTACAGCTGGCTCTGCCTCTAGATAGGCAGAGCCAGCTGTCA
>NW_017306281.1:362784-365302 GCF_000935625.1 Nanorana parkeri | reverse complement strand
CAGTATACCGCGAGCTACAGCTCGCGGTATACTGAGACGCCGCAGCTGAAGCTTAGGGTGACCGGAGGACGCTAGTTTGTGTCCTCCCGTTACCCTAAGGAGAACTATGGGGAAAAGCCCTAACCCCATAGTTCTACTTCAAGTAGCTGAGCCATTATTTTTGAATGGTAACCCAATTAACTGCACCTCTATGCATGTGCATTTCTGTGTACCACCATGCACAGATGTGAACCATTTGTGTGTTGTTGTGGGCTGTCTTGAAAAAAATAATAATTATATTTTATCTGCTTGTGTTGTGTTGGCAGCCCATTTTAAAACGAATAGGTTGCATTAATACAACACACATACTACATATTAATTTTTCATGCAATAAAGTACATTAACACAACAGACAGACATTTGGGGAAGGTGGGGGGGGGGTTGCTAAAACATTTTACAAAAGAGAGAGAACATCATTGTTTTGTGCCTGCACTTACTTTAATGAACTTTCACAAATTGTAAGTCAGAAGTTGAATGATGGTATCCTTTGAATGTAGAAATGAAGAAGGTTGATCCAAACCGCATTTTTAATTACAAAAGATAAATAATTCTACATACAGCAGTAGTATTACGGTCAAGAAAATTAATTCTCAGAACGTTCGTTTGACCTTTTAATAGTTGATGGGGTAAAATCGATGATCAATTTTGGCCGCAGTGACGAAAAATGTTGAAGGAGTCAAATTTTTCTTGAACTATCGAAATCCTAACAGTGAATATGGTTTTTGTTTGGGAAACTCCATTCATTCCAAAATGTAATGTTAAGTCGAAATGAAAATCAAACGAAATTTCAGACAACATTCGTCACCTCTCTGACGCATTATCCAATGGTTCAGAAAAAGTTTTCGTACAAACGTTCGTTCAAAAATCTACCAGTGTATAGCCAGCTTAACCTGTTGCCGTCCGCCCGTTGCAAAAAAACGGACTCGCATTTGCGGGTTGCCGTCTCCAGACGGAATTTTTTTTCTGCTTGTGCGCGCCCCCTAGCGTGAGCGCACGGGCAGAAAAAGCCCGTTCAATGCAAAGAGCCGTTACCAGCTGTTTCACATACACACGATCGGCGGCTCTATAGCCTACCGATCGCGTGTATGTGCTGGCTGCGTGACCAACCTCCCCCCCTCGAGTGCCGCCCCCCCTCCTGACCCCTCACCTTCAATCCCGGGATCCGCTGCCCCATCTGCGGCCCGGGACCGGCTCAAGAGGGCGTCAGGAGGTAAGATGGGAGGGAGCTCAGCATCTTCCTCCTTGCTGACCTCCCTCCGTGCTGTGAATGCAGAAGTGATGTGTATTACATCACTTCCGCATTCACCTGTCAGTCATCTGGCTGCTATTGCCAGAGAGAAGAAGCTGATGAAGCAGATCTGTGCTTCATCAGCTTCTTTTGGGGTGCCCAGATGACATTAGGGGTCTTAGAGATCCCTAATGTCTCCATCAAGAGCACCTGTCAGTGTGCCTTTGCTATTATATAGGGGGATTGTTATCCCCCTATGTAATAGCAATAACAATAAGTGTAAAAAAAACATAAAATGAGTAAAAAAAAAAATAAAAGTCACATAAAAAAAGTAAAAAAAAAAACAAAAACAGATTTTTAAGTCCCCCACATTTACGCACGTATAAACGAAAATACGTGTTCGCGGCGCCAGCATGCGAAAATGACAATTGCGCTACACATGTTACATATCGTCGTGAACGTCGGAGATAGAGCAATCATTTTAGGGCTATCAATCACTGATAACACTAAACTGATGAGCGGTAAAAGCTTTTAAAGCGTCACCTATGACCAATTTTGGGGATTGTAGTTTTTTGAGGTTTCGCGCGCGCAATTTTAAGGTTTGACATGTTTAGTGTCTTTTTACCCGACGTCACCCCGGCTTTTATATTTTACCAAAAAATTGGGTAATAATAAATGTTTTATCATTTAATATAGGGGGAACAGTTTAAAAAAAACAAAATGGGTACTTTTCCCTTAATATAGTAAAAAATAAACCCCAGTGGTGATTAAATACCACCAAAAGAAAGCTCTATCTGTCCCCAAAAAATGGTATGAAATTTATTTCAGTGCAGCGTTGCATGACGGAATAAAGTCAATCAAAGTACCGCAGCGCTGAACACTGAAAAATGGCCTGGATGGGAAGGGGGTTTAACACCGCGGACTTGAAGTGGTTAAGGGAGGGAGTCAAGTGTGTTATTATACACATTGATGACATTGGGGTCTATTCACAAAAGAGTGAAGGGTTGGGAGAAGACAGGAGAAGTGAACAATCTAGGCCAAAAAAGCTGATTTGGAGAAATTCTCCAAATCAGCTCACTTTTGAGTTCAGCTATGTTGTCCTAGATCAGGGGTGCCCATAAGGTCGATCACGATCTACCAGTGATCGCGATGTCCTCTCCTCCCACCCGTGGGGCTTCTCTGGATCCCCGCTGCTCTCCACAACTGTATGCAGCGGGGATCCGAGAAGTGAAGGAATCGCTGCAGCCGCCG
>NW_017306281.1:328602-362445 GCF_000935625.1 Nanorana parkeri | reverse complement strand
AAGTGGGGGGGGGGTTGCTAAAACATTTTACAAAAGAGAGAGAACATCATTGTTTTGTGCCTGCACTTACTTTAATGAACTTTCACAAATTGTAAGTCAGAAGTTGAATGATGGTATCCTTTGAATGTAGAAATGAAGAAGGTTGATCCAAACCGCATTTTTAATTACAAAAGATAAATAATTCTACATACAGCAGTAGTATTACGGTCAAGAAAATTAATTCTCAGAACGTTCGTTTGACCTTTTAATAGTTGATGGGGTAAAATCGATGATCAATTTTGGCCGCAGTGACGAAAAATGTTGAAGGAGTCAAATTTTTCTTGAACTATCGAAATCCTAACAGTGAATATGGTTTTTGTTTGGGAAACTCCATTCATTCCAAAATGTAATGTTAAGTCGAAATGAAAATCAAACGAAATTTCAGACAACATTCGTCACCTCTCTGACGCATTATCCAATGGTTCAGAAAAAGTTTTCGTACAAACGTTCGTTCAAAAATCTACCAGTGTATAGCCAGCTTAACCTGTTGCCGTCCGCCCGTTGCAAAAAAACGGACTCGCATTTGCGGGTTGCCGTCTCCAGACGGAATTTTTTTTCTGCTTGTGCGCGCCCCCTAGCGTGAGCGCACGGGCAGAAAAAGCCCGTTCAATGCAAAGAGCCGTTACCAGCTGTTTCACATACACACGATCGGCGGCTCTATAGCCTACCGATCGCGTGTATGTGCTGGCTGCGTGACCAACCTCCCCCCCTCGAGTGCCGCCCCCCCTCCTGACCCCTCACCTTCAATCCCGGGATCCGCTGCCCCATCTGCGGCCCGGGACCGGCTCAAGAGGGCGTCAGGAGGTAAGATGGGAGGGAGCTCAGCATCTTCCTCCTTGCTGACCTCCCTCCGTGCTGTGAATGCAGAAGTGATGTGTATTACATCACTTCCGCATTCACCTGTCAGTCATCTGGCTGCTATTGCCAGAGAGAAGAAGCTGATGAAGCAGATCTGTGCTTCATCAGCTTCTTTTGGGGTGCCCAGATGACATTAGGGGTCTTAGAGATCCCTAATGTCTCCATCAAGAGCACCTGTCAGTGTGCCTTTGCTATTATATAGGGGGATTGTTATCCCCCTATGTAATAGCAATAACAATAAGTGTAAAAAAAACATAAAATGAGTAAAAAAAAAAATAAAAGTCACATAAAAAAAGTAAAAAAAAAAACAAAAACAGATTTTTAAGTCCCCCACATTTACGCACGTATAAACGAAAATACGTGTTCGCGGCGCCAGCATGCGAAAATGACAATTGCGCTACACATGTTACATATCGTCGTGAACGTCGGAGATAGAGCAATCATTTTAGGGCTATCAATCACTGATAACACTAAACTGATGAGCGGTAAAAGCTTTTAAAGCGTCACCTATGACCAATTTTGGGGATTGTAGTTTTTTGAGGTTTCGCGCGCGCAATTTTAAGGTTTGACATGTTTAGTGTCTTTTTACCCGACGTCACCCCGGCTTTTATATTTTACCAAAAAATTGGGTAATAATAAATGTTTTATCATTTAATATAGGGGGAACAGTTTAAAAAAAACAAAATGGGTACTTTTCCCTTAATATAGTAAAAAATAAACCCCAGTGGTGATTAAATACCACCAAAAGAAAGCTCTATCTGTCCCCAAAAAATGGTATGAAATTTATTTCAGTGCAGCGTTGCATGACGGAATAAAGTCAATCAAAGTACCGCAGCGCTGAACACTGAAAAATGGCCTGGATGGGAAGGGGGTTTAACACCGCGGACTTGAAGTGGTTAAGGGAGGGAGTCAAGTGTGTTATTATACACATTGATGACATTGGGGTCTATTCACAAAAGAGTGAAGGGTTGGGAGAAGACAGGAGAAGTGAACAATCTAGGCCAAAAAAGCTGATTTGGAGAAATTCTCCAAATCAGCTCACTTTTGAGTTCAGCTATGTTGTCCTAGATCAGGGGTGCCCATAAGGTCGATCACGATCTACCAGTGATCGCGATGTCCTCTCCTCCCACCCGTGGGGCTTCTCTGGATCCCCGCTGCTCTCCACAACTGTATGCAGCGGGGATCCGAGAAGTGAAGGAATCGCTGCAGCCGCCGATGGAGCCGCTGTCACAGAACTAAGGCCGAGCGGTGAGGAGAGAGAGAGAGAGAGAGAGAGACGCTCGGTACATGCCGGTCCTATGTACCAATCCTCTGTGCAGGACAAACACTGGAGTGATCAGCTGATCACTCCAGTGTTTGTAAATAACTGGGGACACATAGTGCTATGTGTCCCCAGTTATTGCTTCTCCCCATTCAGAAACTGGATGATAGTAAAATATTTTCTGAATGAATAGGAAGCCTCTGTGCTTTCCATTCTTTTAGAACAGAGGCTGCAGAAAAAGAGATTGAGGACTTTGTGTCCTCAATTTCTTTTTCTATTTTAAAAGGGAAATATCAGGGGGCTGTTTTAGACCCCTAATATTTCTCCAATACCTCCCAAGGGTTAAAAAAAAATGTAAATTAAAAAAAATTAAATAGAATTAAAAATAAATAATTAAAAAAAAATCCTGGAGGCAGGGCGCTGGGTGACATCACAAGCTTTTTTCTTGCCTCGGCGCAAAAGGAGCTGGCTATGGCTATGCTCCCGCGGTGCTCGTGCGGCTGTCGGCTGAATGTGTCAGATGCTGCAGATGGAAAGGGGCATGACACCTCTCCCCATGTGCAACGTCGGCCACACGAGCACCACGGGAGGACAGGACGCCGGGGCCTCTAGGACGCACTAGAATGTAAGCCGGCTCCCCGCATTCAGGGGCAGAAGGGGGTGTTGGGTTGTAAACAGCATGTAACAAAGCGCCAGCGGCTTATGTCCAAACAAGGAGAAAATCTGCAGTGATCTTAGTATGCACCGTGAATGAGGCAGGCTCTCAAAAAGGCTTTAGGGAAACCTCAATTCTGGAAAAACAAAAACACAGAGAGCGCCTCCATTGCGTAAAAACATTTTAATAAAATAATTTAAACAGAGGAAAACATACTCACAAGGATTAAGTTTAAAAAGGCATGAAACGGTAAAAGCATGAAAGGCTTAGCCCGCCGGCTACTCTTCCTCCCTGATGGTTAACGTTTCCGAGGTCACGCCTCCTTCGTCAGAACCAATCCAAATGGGTTGTATTGAAGTCAATGGCACCGCAGCCGTGCCCCCCGCCCACCGTGTGATCACCCGCACCCAGAACGCAGGCACATTAGTGCCTGCATTCCTGTCCAGTGCGATCTGCACTGGACTGGAGTGCAAGGCACTAACGTGCCTGGGTTCCGGGTGCAGGTGATCGCACTGTGGGCGAGTGGCCTGCCTGCGGTGCCATTGACTTCAATGCACCGCCACGCCCTCTCCCGCCCCTGAATGCAGGTGTCTTTTTCGTTGGTAGATCTCATTGAGCTCGTCATTTAAATAGTAGATCTCCAGACGAAAAATTGTGGGCGCCCCTGTCCTAGATTGTTCACTTCTCCTACCTTCTCCAAACTCTTCACCGTTTTGTGAATAGACCCCATTGTCTTTTACTGGCATATTTATAATTAATATATAGACAATTGACATATCATTGCTGGTCAGACCTCATCTGGTCACTTATCATGAACCAGTATACCTAAAAGCAAGAAGCTTATTCCTCTGTTCAACATTGACCTTTACAATGATGAAGGTCAGTAGTTGGTGAAAATAAAGACAAAGGTTGGTAGAAGGCGTGTGTGTGTGTCTGTCTGACAAGTACAACATGAAAATAATAGTGTAGTCAGAATGGTTGGATGTTATTTCGGGTCTAGTCATCAGTATATCCAAGCGATTACAAGACGGGAATGACAGGAGATCAGGTAGAGTGTGCTGATTGCACTTACATTAAGGAATTAATTTGAATAATAATTTAGCTTTTCACCTTTGACAGCTATCTGACAAGCTATCAGCTACAGCTGCTTCTTCAGACTGAAATAAGTGAAGGTGAAACTAATGAGATCAAATTAGACTGGTACTTATGCTTCAACTGTAATGGCTTTGTGTACCTGTGCTTGATAAAGGCCTCTGTAGCATGAGAAATGTTTCATTACTCTGTTTATCATCCCACTCATGGAATAAGAACCTTCATTTGTTTATTATTGACCTGAAAATTATTAAAATTATTAACTAGGGATGCAAAGATACTTTTCGAGTACCAGTGCAGATACTTGGCATTTTCATGAGAACTACCAGGGTTGCAGCTGGGACCTGGCTCTGGTGCTCCACCACTGTCCTGAGTCTGTGTTGTTTTAGAAAAACTGTCACATGACAATAACCAAAAATGTATCTGTACTTGTATCTGTGAGTACTTGGACAAGTATCAGTACTTGTACTCGCAAAACTGATATCGGTGCATCTCTTATATATATTTATAAAAACAAAATAATGCATTAAAGCAGAGATTTACAAATCCTAGAAGCTCCGTGTGCTCCTTACAAATGACATCTGCTTCCTAACTTTTGTATTTTTCTCTAGTCTAGAGCTGGAAAAGTATCGGTACTTGTACTTATACCGAGTACGGTACTAGGTATCGGTGCATCCCTATTATTAACCCTTGCAGTGGGGCTACCTGTGCACACTGGTTAAGTGCTCGTTTTGGTCTACAGAGGAAAATAACATAACTATACTAACCCGATCCTTTGAGCCAGCTGGCTGTGACAGTTCTCCCTCCAGCCTCTCTCCTTCTATGCTGCAGCGATGGAATGTCCCTCAGCGTCCTCACGGCCTATACACTTTGTATTAGAACATGATAACTTACAGGACCTTAGGCTACTGCAACGGAGGGGGAGAGAGGCTCCAGGGATCGGTAAGAGCAAGCCATCTCAGAGGATCAGGTGAGTATAACTTTGTTATTTTCCTCCCTAGACACAAATCAGGGTTGAGAATAATTTTGCTTGAAGTTCTTCTTTAAAGCAACAATGGCAGCTGCTTTGATCTGTTTTAACCCCTTAGTGACACAGCTTCAGAAAATATTTTAGTTCCTGGGGACCGAAGCAATTTTGCCATTTTTTGTATGTGTTTGGTTAACCATAATTTTGATATTCCTCATTCATTACACATAAAATATACTTTTTTTTCTAAAGGACAAAAGGGGCTTTAATTTGGTGTGACATATGCATATATAAATTCTTATGTTTCTTTAAAATAAATTCAAAAATGAAACAAAAAACATATTTTTTGATTACAGTTTTGGAAATAACATTGTGTACTTAATTAGTGTAGCTAACAGAAACGAATTCATAATAAATTATTTTATTTGTCTTGATTTAGAGGGTATATCATATGTCTGGGATTTCAGTTTATTTTGGGAGTTATAGGAGTGAAATACAATTTTAGTTTAGAACAATTTTAGAATGTGGTATGTTTGTTTAGCTTCTATCTTTAATAGCCTCCTCAGCACTATATTTTCTTATAATTTTTTTTATTAAATGTATTTTTTTAAACCTTTTTTGACTTTTGTAAACCTTTTTCCTTTTTCAAAATTGTTTCAAAATTTTAAAAACTTTATTTTTGTTATTTTTACTTTTTTTTTAAACTAGGGGGCACTAAGGGGTTATTTTTTGTATTTACATGGGCTTTGATACTTAGGTTCTCTGAGGAGAATATGGTATTCTTCTCAGAGATACCTTGTATCAGTTTGTAACACACAACCGGCTCACAGCTGCCCAACACAGTCAGCTGCTGCCAGCTCTGTGATCACAGTGATTACATTTCGCTGTGATCACAGGGCTGGGACCACCTAATCTGCTGTTGAGGGTCTGCCTCGTACCTCGAGGGACCCAGCAACAGCAGTAGCTCAATAAGCACTGGTCCCTACAAAGATCAGCGCTCATTGTACCACATGACGGGATTATCCCATCACCGGTCGTTAATTAACTGAAGGATCGTGACGGTATAATCCCATCATTAGGTACTAATGGGCAGGGAAATACACAAAACGGTACAAAAGGAGTCCCCAGCACACTTTCAAGCTAGTCAGAAAAAAGAACAAAAAACTAACTAATCTGTTTAACTAGTCAAGTTAAGTGGACACTGCATCCTCAGTCCATATTCAGCTGCACAGCGCCCTTGGTTGTTAGGAGGCTGTCAGCTGCACAGCGTCATCATGCAGCATCCCCTGCCCCCCTATTTAGCTACATGTTTGGGATCTTCCCTGGCTGACAGATGAATGTAAACAAAGGGCCAGGGATTGCGCTGATGTCATTGACCAAATAGGGCAATTGCCTTATTTTCTTAATGACGTCAGCCTCCTTGGCACTTTGTTCACATCTAGATGTCAACCAGGGTATCTCCTGACCAGCAGTGAATGGGGCAAGGAATAAGTAATTGTGTCCTAGAAACCCACGAGCTCTGAGTGGGATGCCTGCCTGCCGTTGTGTAGTAGAGATCGGTTCAAAAGAGAGCAGTTCAAACCTGTCTTACTCTGAGCACTGGCCTGTCTCTGTACACCAACTTAGAGTCGGTCTTAATTATCTCCAGTTTGGTTGTCTATGAACTGGTGGCAATTCTTTTTGAATTTGTCGCAGCCACACATTGTGAAAGTGGCACAAATAAGAACTGCCTGAATCTGTCAAAAAAGTTGCAAAGCTTTCATGAATTAGGTGCAGGACTTTTTAAAGGGACCATACGTATTCTGACTCTAACTGTTGAAATGGTGATTTATCCCTTCCTGAGACCTCTATACCTGGCCTGTATGTAGCAGATACAATCACTGCAAACAATCTTCCTCAAGAAGCTAGTTATAAATTGTGCGGTTACCATGTATATTTAGCTTGGCTGTGTTTGCTGTGGGGACGCACTGGGGGTGCCAGCGTGCATTTTGGATTGCTGAGCCTCCAGTGTGTCCCTGTACCCTTAAGGGTGAGTGGGCTTTCTCCAGGTATACCTGCATTCAATTTATCAACTGCTTAAATATGCTTCAATATGGAGACTCACAAAAATTAGAGTTAGGACCACACTTCACAGAGGAGCCTTGTGGAGGCAGTGTGGCAAAAAGTTGTGCGACTAAAGCCTCTGTTTTTAACGCATACTGTTAGACAGGGCAATTTGTTTTGTTGCAGGCTGGCCGGTAAGTGTGCAGGGAAACTTGTGTGTTTTGTAATCTTCATCCAGATAGCTGAACTCACCAAATATTTGCATACACTATAATCTTTATTGAATGCAGCAGGTTCTGGCAAACAATAGGATGTAGCAGATGGTTGAATGACAGCAATTGAAGGTCAAAGAGGATATTGCCTTCCTCTTCTCATGTACAGATATGGCCTGAAAATGACTGAATCTTACAGCAAGGAAGAAGGAGGTATTATAGCATACAAAGGGGAGGAACACAGGAAAAAGTTGTAATACACGCAATAACCCTAAGATGTCAGAATACCTAACATTAAAGTGACATTAAACCCTCAGATTTTTTTAACATAAACCAATACTGTAATGTGTGCCTTACTGTAATCCATGGTTGTTTCCCTTCTCTTTGCTGCTCTTCCTTTTAATTCTGTATCTGTTCTCATGCTGGGCAGAACTTCTGTTTTGCAGCAGACTGCCTTGTCTCTGGAATGACTGTGTGTACGTTTGTACATGGTGTCTGTGTGTATGTTTGCAACCTGAGCCAGCACTACAGGAAGAGGCACTCAGCTGCAAAGGGAAGTTCTCCCCAAGCATGAGAAGACATGAGGATTTCAAAGGAAGAGCAGCAAAGAGAAGGGAAACAACCATGGATTACAGTAAGGCACACATTACAGTATTGGTTTATGTTAAAAAATCTGAGGGTTTAATGTCACTTTAACTATAGCTGTACACAGTAATACCAATGCAACTGGATTAACCATACAGCTGCTGGAGGCAGCAGAATACCTGCAGAAAAGTGTTGCATATGCTTTATTAAATCACCCCCATTGTCTTTCCAAGGCAGCTGAAGACTTCCAGTGTGTGTCTACAGTAAAAAATCATGAAGATGTCTAAATACCTAAGTTCTACCTGTCCATTTATTTGCAATCCTTTTCAGCCTACATTGTGAATCACACTTCCTTGCCACAGTGCCTAGCCTGGCAGATGAAGCCAGTTTCAGTTTTACCACCTGCCTGCATATTGAATCGTGATTCAGCAGTATACTATATGTGGGCAGATGACACAGGAAGCTGCTATAGGAGATGTAGCCAAGATGATTCACACGTGACTGGACTGGACAGAACTTCAAATATTTAGCCCAAAAATGCAGCTTATATAAACGGTTCTACTGTGTATTTAGCCGTTTACCCAGGACTTCCCTTTAACGATGAATTCCAGGTATAAATATTTATGTATACTTATATTGATTCAGCTTAACCCAATGTAAGTATCCATATTGTATACCTGGAAGGGCCACAGGGATCCTGTAAAACAATGTATAAACATGGCATCCAGTCAGAGGACGCCTAGTATTCATTGTTAAAAAATACAGAGCGTTTGCTGAATGGCCGATGTACCGAGTGAGTCACCCCCTGTGTTTTCACAGCAGAGGGACAGTCGCTTGGCACAGCGGTAGTTCAGGACCAGGAAGATCATTGTAAAGCACTGTAGTAGTAGCTGCAGCTACTACAGTGCCTTACAGGATCCCTGTGGCCCCTATTGTTATAAAATATGTATGTGTACATTGCGCCAAGCTTGATCAATGTATCTATGAATATTTATACCTGGAGTTCAGCTTCAATCATTTATTGATCTGACTCATTGCCCCATGCCAATGCAATTTTTAATAAGAGTAATGCTGTTTTTGTGCACTATATTAAAGTTACTCATGTTTTTGTGTGTTCAATTTAACGAGCAATTTATATACACGCTTAGCACGGAAATGGTTATTTCTGTAGCAACGATTGAAATCACTTTTGTACTTTGTTCAGAAATATTTAGTGTCAGACCTGCTCTGAAATGCCTCTCATTTAACCCGTTTAGTTGATTGCTCTTACACTTTTTTTGTAAGCAGTTTTTGCCAGAAGTGCTTTTGCATCCTTGATGGATTCAAGGGAACAAACTCTGCAGTTAATGGAAACATGTTTATTTTTCTATTTGGCAGCAATCCTAAAACAGCCAGTGAGGGATCTATGAAATGATGCACTTTTCAGGGGAAACAAAATGTACATCATCATGGAATAATAGATTAGTAGTGACATGAAACTGCAACAACTGTGCCAGCACTAATTTTGTCTGTCCCATCTCAGTAAGAAACTCTCATCCTCTGTTTTTCCTCCTACTTCTTTTTCTTTTAACAATTATGTGAGATGTTTCTATGTAGCTGCAGCTGGCCCACATCAGAGAGGCCTGTGTTGAGTATACAACTGTTTTGTGTAGTCATGAGGAGTGAATTAGTGCAGAAGTTCCAGCCAGTGGATCTTGCGACCCCATCTTGATGTGTTTTGTTGCTCATTCTTTAGCATCTTTTTACATTTGAGGATGCTTTACAGAGCAAGTGCGGGCAAGTAAAACCAGTGAAGTATTGGTGCTGCCGAGAGAAGATCAAAAATGTGCTAAAGTCAGAAAGTTTACTCATTTTAGCTTTAGTCACTATTTTATATAGTCACTTTCTACAGTATTAGACTAGCCATACACAGTTGGAATGTTGGCCGATTTCTGCAGAATTGGCTGAAATCCAAGCCGTGGGTGGCCCTGTCCACTTGACAATATTAAAAGTTGATTGAAAAATCGAAGGTGGAAAATTGTTGGGTGAACAGTGATTGCATCCATCAGATGCAGTCACTGTTCAGGTATTCAGAGAGCTGCAGCTACCAGCTGTCTGTATACAAAGGCCGGCAGTACAGTGGAATCAAGTAGAATTAGGGACATTTACAAGTATAGGATTGTCTTAAAACAGGCTTCTTAAACTGCTTCTAAGTAGCAATGAGGCCTCTTGTCATATGCTTCTCCTGCTTATGCTTTAGGTGGCAAGGCAACCAGATGCAGAAGGTATTGGAATTGTTCAAAGCAGATCTAAAATAGCAAGGTTAATTTTCTGAGGGCCCCCTTAGGTATTTATATAATATACTTATCTTTCCCCATCTTCCTCCTGCTTTGCCTAGCTGAGGGCAATGTCATCATCCTTCTGGTGAGATCCCAGCAAATGTTAGGTAGTTGAAACCTCATGAATTGACGATCCTGCACTGTGATACAGGATCTCATCAGCAGGATGGTCATGATGGAAGGATGGAAGATAAGTATGTTAATTACGTTTTTTACCCCTCATTTTTTCCAGTTTAATGCAGTGGTTTAGAGGCCAAAACTAAATAAGCAGCCCTTACATGGAATGCTAGGTCTTCTTAAAATATTAACTTATTCAGCATTTTCTGTGAGGAAACTTGGACCCAAGTCCTTTACCAGCAGTTTTGATCGCCTTCATGCTTTGAATTATGTTTTTGAAACGTCCCATTGTCCTTACTGGGAAATTTCTGCTTGCATTAGTTCCACCGAGCTCTACCACATGGTACAGGCGATGAAACAGCTAGTTGGTAGATAACTTCAGCTATGATACAGAGCTTTTATTTCCCTAAGGAAATAGATAGCAGGCCAAAGAAATGCATTGGCAAGCCTACCATCAGTGCTCTTTTTTATTATTATCTTCATGTACAGTATAAGCTACCCAGACCAGCTGGAACTGTTTGCCAGCTTTACATAAACTGTTAGTTATCTAATCTAAGTTTTCTTTTGCATGCTGGCAGTATGGGTGGAATTTAACAGTAAGCAACTGGAAATTCTACATTATTTCTGATATATTTTATATATAATCAGCCTTATCTTATACAGTATGCACTTATACAGAAAGTGGAAAATCTCCCACTTGGAACTTCTTAACAGAGCAGCCAAACAGCTACTGTGTAGCCTTCCTTCAAAAGTCTTTTGGTTTCAATACATTTGAAAACCACAGTGCATCTATAGAGCCATGCCAGCACCAGATGGAGGGGAGGGGCAAAGGTTTAGTATTTAGCCCTTTCTGACATGTTTTGCCAGTTGAAGAGGAACTTTACCCGTATGGTAAAAATGACAACAAAGGCACCTTTAGAATTGTTTAGTAATGACAATCTACAAACAAATCTACAAATACTTATAACTATTTGCAGACCTTTTATTCTTTTCCCACCTTATTTTTCTTTTCTTCCTCATTCTTCCCATGGTGGTAATTTTCATTAAAGGCAGATAAATCCATTTCCCTTTTCTTCCTGGAACTCTGGGTCTGCCTCCTGGAACATGTGACAGTGCACATCATCTCAAAGGAAAAAATGGCCTTTCCCCAGAGGTCTCACAAGATTTTACAGTTTACAGATGACCTATCCCAGGAAGGTTCAGGTGATGTAACCTTCCCAGGAGGCATCTGTGTGGACAGAGCTACATCACCAGTGCCTCACTCAACCAGGATGTGTAAACACAGTAATTGTAAGTAAAAGCAAAAAGAATGTTTGTTTAACTAATGAATGGTGATGATTTCATATCCGCATGCAGAGCTGCACCCTGTTGCAGTTTTTAATGAAAGGGTGTAAAGGTCTTCTGAGGCTCCCCTCAGGAGAGATTACTTTATTATACTGAAGGAAAACAGTTTGATAGCTATGGACTAGGGATGCACCGATATATCGGCCGCCGAAACAAATCAGCCGAAAATGGCACTTTTGGCATAATGCCGAAAGTGCCATTTTCCTGCCGATACATGGGCGCATCCCTGCTTTCTTTCCTCCCCGCTGAGCGCTGCTCTGTGTCCTAGCAGGGAGGAGAGAAAGTGTGACAGCCGGCCGAGCGCTGCAGGAGGAGAGCGCTGTGAGCGGCCGGCGTCTCCTCCCACACCGCTCAGCCTCCTATCACAGTCCGGCAGAGCAGTGTGTGGGCGGAGACAGGCCACACCGTCACAGGAGGCTGAGCTCTTCTCCCTACACCGCTTGATCAGCCTCCTGTGACAGCGTGTCAGAGAGGAGAGCGAGATACAAGCACTCAGTGATCGCTGAGTGTTTGTAGATAATTGAGGAAATTATATCCTCAATTGTGAATGAATGGGAGTGATCTGCATCACCTCCTGTACATTCATAGTTGTAGGTATAGTAAACATACCATGTACTCATGTTATCAATGAACAGGAACACTCATAGAGGATTCCTGTTCATTTGTAACAGGGGATACAGAAAGAGAGATTGAGGACTTTGTGTCCTCAATCTCTTTTTCTATTTTAGACCCCCAATATTTTAAAAAAATATTTGAAAAAATTAAAATAAAAAACATTTTCGGTTTTGGCTTGACAATTATTTTTATTTCGGTTTTAAAATTTCCATTTCCGTGCACCTCTAGTATGGACAGACCAGTCCACCTTTTGTCAGAAAGTTTAACCAGAGCCAAGAGTTCAGAGGAAACTGGGAACTGCAGGCAAAAATCATTTCAGGATCTCAATTATTGACCCTTCACATATGTCCTAACTTTAAAGTGACATTAAACCTTCATTTTATTTTACTTTTTCTATTTACTGTTGCCAGAGTTACTTTAAAAAAACTTTTATTCTTTAAAAAAATAATTTCCTCCTTCTCTAGTGGTATAAAACTGTCCCCCCCCCCGTGCGGGTGCCTCCATCAGCTAGCTGGCTGCTGAAGCACTGCTCACGGTTGGGCCTGCACAACACATAACCAAAATTACATTGTTTTTTAAATATTTGCAAGCAGTTTACCCTTAACGTGTATAGGCTAATGCATAAAGAAAAGCAGTGAAGCTGCTCAGTGAAGCTCTAGTAAATGACTACTTGCAGACCTTCCTAGCAGACCATTTTTACCATATGTAAGCTCGGATATACAGTTGCATTAGCAGAAGGTAACGTATTGCTGCAGGAGAATGAGGTAAGTGTGTCACTTTGCATCTTCTACCGACTGCTGTTTCTGCGGTGCTAATTAACACTTTTATGCTGCTAGGCGAACTGTAGTTGTCTTTGTGCCTTAGAATGATTTTTCCATTCATTGTTATTCAGGCAGAATTAATTTGCATTAAGTATTATCAGTGGGAGGGGTAAGAAAAGAAAATGTTCTTTACACATTTGATTCTCTGTCATTTGAGTTTTGACATTAAATGCATACTCAGCTTGGCATTAAAGTGGACCTCTCACCCACACTCCCTATGTTTTCACCCTAGGTCAGTATATTGTGTATTTTAAATCTGCTTAGGCTATCACCATAAAATAGCACAGAAGAATTTTGTTATTCCGCTCTAGGATGCTATTCCTTCTGGTGTCACCAGTTACTAAGGTCTGTAGCACAGCCATAAAGAAACACTTACATTAACTGGCCCTTTAATAAAGCCCCACTTCAATTCCAGATCAACACTTACCATTTGTTTTTATCATGGGCTTAACAATTTGCTGGCAGGGCTAAACACAATAAAAATCCATCATCAACTTTCACCCGCAAATTTAGAATAGGACTTTGCTTCTATTGTTCAGTCACATATTGTGCTGTGCATAAGGACTGTATATGAACAGCAACACTAGAAGAAGAAGACCTTGTAACAGAGATAGTAGGGTTTATATAACTCCCTTTCTTCCTCTTGTGGAGTACTATGGTTTTTTTTGTACCATCTACTTTTTATTGTGGTTTCCAGGTGGATCAGAGTGCTGATTTTCAGAACATGTACAGATTTAAGCAAGTAATATATTTACCCATATTTACAGCATGTTTATGCACCATGTCAATGTGCACCATTCTCTAAATCTGGAGTTCGTCTTTAATATCAGAAATTCCCTTTAGCTTGTGACTAAGTTAATAGGGATTGAATTGTTATATAGTAGGAAGGAGGAAGGGTCCATTGGTCCAAGCAAAGAAATAGTAAATTTTGTGAGAATTTTCTACTTTGTTCCAAAACTTGGTTCATTTTTGATAGGACCAAAAGAAATGGGGGATAGAGCCCTTCTCGGCCTTGCACCTCCAGGGTGTTTTACCACAATGGAAGGATTATGTATTTACATTGTTTAAATTTGGTGCATATGAAAAATTTCAAGGAAAGGTGATGAATCTGGATTTGTTCAGGGGAGAATTTGGTATCAAGGTCATGTTCCGATCTTGTCGCGAGAGAAAAAGGGGGAACTTTAGAGTGTAGTTATTTTTTTGGAAGTTTTGGTATGAATATCGCTAAATATTTGATGGCTGTTGTGGTCCATTTAAATCTGAAGTTCGTGCTTAGTCTTTGGAGGTGTGTATAGGTTATAGGGATACTCAGCACCTCAGATTATTGGAAGTTAATTTTTAAATGCAAGAGTTTGTCATAAATTTCAAATTCCTTTAAATTAAAGTATATTTCTTTTACACAGTCTCTTCTGTCATAAAAAAACCTGCCTGTAAGCTATTTTCACCAAGATGGCCTTAGTGTCACTGTAAGAAATTTACAGCTTACCTTTATTCAACAAATTAAAACTTTCACATCTTTTCTGTAGTCCCGTTTTACCAGATGAGATCAAAGCTTATTTGAAAGTGCTGCCCTCCATCTGCTAATCACTCTCAACACCTTACTGGATTCACAGTGTGCTTTGCATCTCTGTCATTGCTGCCTAATGTGATGCAAGATTTCTCAAGACTACATTGCCCATAATGCAATGTATCCAGCAAGCAAAGATGATGTTACATTGTTCAGGCTGTTACGGCAGCACCCCCCAGTGGTGACATGGGCTCACCCAAGGTGCGGAGTTTAAGCACCAGCTGGTTTTCTCCAGAGCTCCTGAAGGTGGAGATGGATTTGTGGGGCGTGCTGGTACCAGGTCGCAAACTCAGGGTTGCCCTACCAGGGAGTGAGCGGAGAATAGGAGGCCTAGGATGTGGAGACAATACAATAAGGAAGGACTGGAGAATGGTCGGGGTCCAGGCTGAGGTCAGCAACAGGCAAGGCAGCAGAGTGAGCAAGTACAGATGGATAGTCGAGTCCGGGCAGAGGTCGGTAACAGGCAAGGCAACAGTGGTCAGATACAGGCACATGGTCAAAGGCAGGCATCAAGCAGAAGTGGTCAAGACTGTGCAGGTCAGCAGCAAAGAGGCAATTTAAAGAACTCTCTCTCAGAACACACAGAGGAACTGGAAAGAACACAGAGCACCAGGAGACACACCCAGCATATTTCAGTCTTTTATCTGTGTCCTCTCAATAGTGGGTTGTCTTTCTTTATGGCTTCAAATTAATAAGGCTCTTGTTTAGTGAGGAAGAAAAAGTACCTCCTTAGAAAGCATTGGACTTCACAGCCTAAGCAAAGTTTACAGCTGCTGAAGTCTGCTCTGTCCCTTTATGATCTTGTACTGGACAGGAAGTTTAGGGAAGTGGAGCCGAGAGTTGGAGCTGTTTGGAAACATGATGACTGTAAGTGTTTGGGCAGAAATGTAAAGAAATACTTTGCTGAGCAATGTATATTTGTTTGATCTGGATTCATTATTGAAAAATGTTTAAGACTTAAATACTACTTTTACCCACTAAGGATTGCAGCAAGTCTACCTCATATAACTGTAGTGCAGAAAAACATGATATAATACCCATTTTTTTGGTAAAATATAAAAGATGAGGTTGTGTTGAGTAAATGGCGGTACCCATGATTGTCTATAGTCCACACTTTAAAAGCTTTTACCGATTTACTTTTGAGTTGACTGTGAACAATGGCTCTAGAATTATTGCTCTCACTCTGACGTGCAGGATGATACCTAACATATGTGAGGCAATTGCCATTTCCATGCATAGGTGCACCCCACATACTTTTTTTGGGTGTTTTTATTGTTCACATAGTACTATGTGTCCCCAGTTATTTACAAACACTGGAGTGATCAGCCGATCGCTCCAGTGTTTGTCCCACACAGAGGATTGGTACATACTGGTGACATGTACCGATCCTCTGCCGCTCGTCCACGCACAGGGGGGCTGCCACTTCTCTGGATCCCCCTGCTCCCCCTGATACTACGAGCCGCGGGGTGGGGGGGGGGGGGCGGAGCCGCTGTGACAGAACGGACGAGCAGTGAGGGGAGAGAGAGGCGCCGGCTGTCAGATCCTGGCCGAGCGTCTCTCCCTCTCCTCACTGCTCTGCATTATAGTGACAGCGGCTCCGTCCTCCGCCCTCCCCCGCCACCGGTTCCTTCACGTCTTCTCGGATCCCCGCTGGGGGAGAGCAGCGGGGATTCAGAGAAGCGGCGGGAGGAGAGGACATGGCGATCTACCTGTGATCGACCTTGTGGGCACCCCTGTTTTAGATTTTTTTAAACTTATATATCACACGCTTAGGCCTCTTAAGCATCCAGTGTAAAGCTGAAAGTCAACTTTAAGTTAAATGATTCTGGCTAAACCCAGAATTGCTAATTCATTGATTCTGGCCATAACCTATCTGGCAGATAACAAACTCTTGGTGATTAGTGCCAGTTTTGGGTCCTTATGATAAGCTATTATGTTTAAGCCCTGAAGAAGAGGTCTTTGGGCCCCTGAAACCTAATGGATGTTCTATGTTGTCATTTGTGAACCAATGACAAGGTTTATCTCTGGGAGAAACAGTAGTGATTGGGGGAGGTTTTTTTGCCTGTCAGATCAGTATCCCCATGAGGGTATAAAGGGAGGTCAGAATGTGTCTAGCCCATACTGGTTGTCTGTCGTCTCATAAAAACATAGAACACATCGTCTATAAGCAGTTTACGTACAGTTGGTTTGAAAAGGGCATGTGTTTGCCATGTGAAGAAGACAGGATGTTCCAGAGTCTGTTCAGAAACTCATGTGTATAATTGTCTACCAATGACTGCATATGGTTGTCTTTTCAGATTTTCATTATGCTCCCGTGCTGATTTATTTAATATTGTTGTCTTATTTTTCTTGGGCATTTTTAAAATGTATGCTACGTATCTTACCAGATTTAGTCAAGTCACCTGTTGTCTTGCCTTGTCTCAGAATAAGCTTGATATAAGAAAATAATTAAAGTGGTCTTGTTGTGGTTGTGGATTGCCATTCTAAACTCTTCCTGAGCAATTTTCACCGTCCTGAATTGCTCAGTTTTGCTACTCACATTTTCTGTGCTATTTAATTTAATTGCAGACTTCATGTTTGTATTTACTGTTTTTGCAGGTTCCAATGGGAGCACATTAGGCAAGTGCACGCAGCCGGGTCATACACCATGTCATCATGCGTGTCCAAGAGGACTTCTTCTGAGAGGTCCATACTGCAAGATGACCATGAAACGACAAATCAGCCTCACATTGTTTGTAGCTTTTCAGCACTGAGTTTAGACCTAGGAATGGAATCCGTTATCGTGGTTACAGAATATGAGTCCAGCATATCAGAAAGGGAGCATGGCCAGAATGGACAGACAGATTATCAGGATGGGGGGCTCAAAGAGAGCTGTACAGAAGAACCAGATATTCATAGACTTACTGAAAGTGGTTGTATGAAAAGTGACATTGACGGGCTTCCAAATGACAGTAAAGACCAGAGAGCAAATCTCAACATGACCAACAGAAAACTTTCACTTCAAGAACGTTCCCATGCTGCTCAGTCTCCAACTGATAACTTGGACACGAATGGACGATACATTTACCCATCTCTTCCATATTCTCCTGTAACGTCACCGCAGTCTTCTCCACGTTTGCCACGGAGACCGACAATAGAGTCTCACCGTGTTAACATTACGGGTTTCCAGGTAGGGAATTTTTGAGCCATTTTTTGTTTTATTGCTTCCAAATTGATCAACAAACACTTCTAAAAGTACCAGAACACGCAAACATATGTGGCAGGCTGTTTCATCTGTATAGCATCTAATCTATATAAAAGGCAGAACATTTTATCACAATATATTATTGCCCATAGTGGCCAGCCAGATTTCCTCTAATATACCGTGGTGCTGGTTTTAAAACTGGTAATGAGGATAGTTTAAAAAAAAAAAAAAAGCCTAACTCAAGCCAATTTTTTCGTTTTAATAGAGTGGGCTCTCCTCTCCAGATGTTTCAGCTGGGGTCATGTTTAGTGTGCAAGCCATAATTTGGCTTTAATACATGCGTGCTAGTTACGATATGTTTGTGCAGTGTTCTAAATCAGGGACAATTTGTTATGTACCAGCAGAATGATGTCTAACCACTAAGAATGCATTCTTTTATCACTGTGGTTACTAGGTATTTGTATTTCTCTCTTTTAAGGACTGTGTCCAGCTCAACCAGTACAAGCTAAAAGATGAAATTGGAAAGGTGAGTGTATTTGTTTCCAAGTAGTAATTTATACATATATGATAATCCACTCCACACTCTATATGTAGTCATTTATAAAGAAAGGTGACGCCGGGAAGGATATCTGTGACCATATAAAAACATTGTATTCCAGAGCTTTCCTATATTATCATTTTACTGAAACACACAAAAGAGCTTATCCATGAAATATATTTTAAATAAAACAGCATATTGAACTTCAGTAAATAAAGATTGTAAATCTGACATATTACCTCTTTCTTTCTCCTGCTCCATCACATTGGTAGAAAAAAATAGAAGAGTAAAAATTGTAAACATTTAAATGCATTAACATTCAAAGTGGCTTAACAGACCTTAATATTATATTGTTTTTTTTATTAATTATTATACAGGATTTATATGGTACCAACAGTTTGCACAGCGCTTTACGAAATAAAGGGAGCCTGTACAATTACAATACAATATAAAAGTGTTAGGAGGGTCCTGCGTGTGAGAGCTTGCAATCTAAAAGCAAGGTGCAAGGGATACAAAAGGTAGTAACTGTGTGGGAATGAGTTAGAGAAGGTAACAGTTCAGTCATTAAGTGGAGAAGAGTTTTTAGGTGGCATAAAGTAGGAAATAGATGGAGAGATTGGGGTGGGGAGTTCTAGAGGATGGGAGAGACTGATCCTAATCATTTCAGCATGCAATCTATACTCCGGGACTCTGAACCATCCTTCAGGCCTCACATCCAATCACTTTCAGATTTTTGCCACCTTCATCTCTGTAACATATCCCGATAGATCACACAGCCCCACAGCACTGTCTGTTCTTTTTACTATTGTGAATGGACTGTCAGTGTTATCGGGGCTGTGTAATCTATCAGTTGATGTTTGCCATCAGCTCTGTCACACAGCTCCACAGAGCTTACTGTTCATTCATAATAGTAAACAAACCATAAATGCTTTGGTGCTGTCAGATACATCTGCCAGATGCCAGTAAACATACACGGCATCGGCAGATCTTTTATCCAGCCCTGCAGTGCCAATTCTTTATTAATAATAGTAAAAGATAAATCCGCATAGAAAGGGGGCTCAGTACTGTGTTGTAGCCCCCCCATAGGAGCACCCATACATTGGGCTTCAGCACGGGGTAGAGCTACAGCTGCAAACAGAAATATAAATTAATTCCATTCTTCATTTAATTAATTCTTAAACCACTGCATGGATCTTAATGGAACCAAGTGCAATGTGCACTGGGTCCCCATTGGGATTCTGTAAGGATCGCCTTCTGGTGATAGTTCTTCTTAAAACTGTTTGTACAGCCAAAACATTTTTTTTTAGAATAGAGTAGAGTAGAGAGGGGGTAAACCCCCTCTCTAGTTTTTGTACCATTGGGGGAATTTCTTTCACTTCCTGTCCCAGAGAAGCAACAGGACGTTAAAGGAAATCTTTAGGTGACACAGTAAGTACAGACAACACACCACATATGACATCAACACGGCTTGCAGGCAGCAAGGTATATGTTGCTGCCTTGGGATATGTTGTAGGGATGTCCCGATACCGATAATAGTACCGGGGTCGATATATATGGCATTTTCACAAGTATTGTACTTGCCAAAATGTCCCAATTTTAAAGGCCGATACTGGCCCTTTAATTTTTTTAACAAGTTCGGCTGCCTGAAATCCTGCACTTGCTGGAGGCCCAGGTGGCCTATCGGGGACCTCGTGGTAGCTGTCTTTGACAGTGCTGGTTCAGCCCCACATCTCCTTCTCCTTCCTGGTGCCCGCAGAGACAGGCACAGTATTGGACAGGCCCATACAGCCATGGAGAGCCTGGCAACCGGCCGGAGAGCCCAGCACCAACATGCAGCCTTGGTGAGATCTGCACACAGCCCTGGTGAGACCCAAACGCAACCATGGAGAGATCTGCACACAGCCCTGGTGAGACCGCACACAGCCCTGTATAATTGCTGTATAATCATGGATTGATGGGATCTATAGTCCTCTATTGCTGGTTGCCATTCTTCATTGCTGATTAATCATGGATTGCTGAGATTTGTAGTCCTCTGTAGCTGGTTGCCATTCCCCATTGCTGTATGATTATGTATTGATGGGATCTGTAGTCATCTATTGCTGGTTGCCATTCTCCATTGCTGAATAATCATTGATTGAGTAACAGTTCTTCATAATTATGAAGAAACTGCCCTAAAAACAATGGATTGTTTTAGAAAGAATGTCACATATCCCTTTAAGAAAAAGTATTAGTAATTGGTATCGGCAAGTACCTGAGGCATCTTGGTTTTGAAAAAATTTAATCAGGGCATCCCTAATATGTAGTCCTTAGAAATCAAAAGTAAGTTGTTGAAAGAGATGGTCGTTCGACAAGCAGCACTCACAACATGAAAGGAGGTTTTCCAGCTAAGCTTATATTGGATTGTCAAAAATGATTTTGCTATTACACTGCTAATGTGATAAGAGGAAATTGTATGCTGTGACTTTGGATCTCGTTTAAGAACTTTTTTTCGGTCTCTGATTTTACAAACAAATGTCTCATACTTTCAATGTCCCCTCATCAACAGGAGATCGGCTTCCACTTCTTGTAGGATGTACAAACAAAAGTGTTAATGTTACTTCTTCCCTCTCGTTGGCAGCATTTCAACACTACTCTGTTGCTAAGGCATATACAGTATACATTTATGATCTAGGCGAATCAATAATTACATTTCATTTTAATCAACTAATCTTGTTGTCATAGGTGTGTGTATATGTGTAATCACACCCTTAAAGTAAAGGCAAGCCACAAGCAGCAATAAAATCCAGTACAAACAAACTGCCATAATAAAACCAAATTAGTATGACGTGAATCATATTAAGCTCTTTATGTCGGCTTATCGAAAGTAGAAGTATTTTTGAAAACTGTAAATAATTAAAACACAAGTGAATGCAGTCTTGTTTTTGTTTTGGGGTATTGTAGTCCTTTAGTAACCTGCAAACTGCAGCAACCAATACAATTTTTATTTTTATGGCTGTATGAAGAAATATATCAAATCTATTTGCAGTACTGAGAGAAATATGGAGGCTGCCAATGTTGACCTCTAGTTTCCTGGCTGTCAGTATTTTCAGGTCAGTGAGATTGGGACATGTATGTAGCAAGTGAAGTGAAAATGTCAGATCATCTTGCTTCCTCTCTGTCAGCGATAGCGGCATTTTTGGAAGGAGGTCTGTAGTACCACCTTCTGTATGCAAATAGGCCTGAGGGCCCATTCACATCTTCGCTTTACTGCAGTGGCACACCTAGCAAATCTGGCACCCTGGGGCAGATAGTTTTTTAACGCCCCTACTTCTCATGCATCAAAATTAATTTCAGTAATGTTATTTAAATTACATTTCATGCACATTGGGGTGGGAGCAGAATGAGCCAGTGT
Source organism: Nanorana parkeri (assembly GCF_000935625.1). NCBI lineage: Eukaryota > Metazoa > Chordata > Amphibia > Anura > Dicroglossidae > Nanorana > Nanorana parkeri. The sequence continues at coordinate 340,838 of NW_017306281.1, read as the reverse complement.
AGGGCATACAGCAGCAGCTGTAAGTATGGCTGCAACTTTATGCAGAGATACTGTACCGGAAGCTCAGAGACGCTTTCCTCTGCATAGTTGCCAACATTTTGAACATGGGAGGAATACCGTGAAGGTGTTAAGACGATAAATGCAGTGCAGTGTGGCTGATGGTAACAATAAACCCTCCCCCTAAGCATTGGTGGTCAATGGCTGGCTAAAACAATACCCCCCAGCACTGGTGGTGAGTTGCTGGCTGGAACAGTAATAGTAACCCCCCAACATTTGTGTTCAGTGTATACTTACCTGAACACACACTCCCGTCGCACCAAATTCTCTCTCCCAGTCGGGCCGGGTCTGTAGTTCTACTGTTGGACGGCGATAATTATTTCTGACAGTTCTGCCATCTTTCTTTGCCCGATGCTGGAATGCAGAGAGTGCCCTTAATGTGATTTTGTGCAGTGTCATCCATTTACTTTAAATGGCCTCTCAATGTGCTATTACAGTAGCGGACAATGAATCAATGCTGGAGTGTGCTGCAACTTACATGCTGTGCATCATAGTGCAGTGAATGTCTCAATAAAAGGAGCAGGCCAGTTTTTTCTTACGGTAAGTTGCTCTACCAGCCGATCCAAAATTAATGGGCTGCCCTAAGGTGTTAATAAACATCCAATGCAAACATTACATACCGCAGCAAACATCTGCACTTACCTTGTGCTGATTGCCTTCTGTTTTCTTGCTGTCATCTGTCCGTAATTTGCATGGTAAAATTCACTAGCCATTGCTTCTGTTTATATTCTGGCTCCGTTCCTTTACATGGTGTCCTGGAGCCATCCTTTACCAATGCTGCGTACACCCTCATGCGGCTGAATCGCAAGCTCCTCCTACAGCAATTGATTGCAACTGTGAGCGGAAAGACTGGCTAAACTCCTAAGTTGGTCACACATGTGCCTTGTGGGAAATCATGATCTGTACAGCGAGGGACATAACTGACTGGGGACAGATGATTTGGAGACACATTGTAGCTATATAACAGCTAACAAAGAGGAGAGTTTATTACTAATTTACCACTGTGTACCATAACACATTGCATTAATGCAAGTTCATGACACAACACAAGGTTTGATGGGGTCCTGAAGCTTTTATTGAAATGTTATCTGTTCATTATGATTATTTGGCTAAGATTTTCTGTTTACATTCTTGCAGGGCTCCTACGGCGTGGTGAAGCTGGCATATAATGAAGATGATAACACATACTATGTAAGTGATTAGCCATCTAACATGTCACTTTATTTATTTTTTTAAAAGCATAAAAACAGACAACAAACAGGTGACATGTTTCAGACCCTGAACTGGGCCTTAGTTGTACAATAACAACTAAGGCCCAGTTTAGCGGCGGAAATGAGTCAGCTGCTTGTTTGTTGTCTGTTTTTTATGCCTTTTTGAAATAAAGTGACATTAATGGATGGAGCAGAAGCCTTACTCAGTGCTGAGGTTCCAGTATTGGGAGTGGATGTGAGAGGGTTGAGTCACTCTATGTTTTTTTATTACATAGTTTATAGAGAAGATTTGTTTTTAATCTATTTAATTTACTTACTGATAAATATTGCATAATGGAATCATTTTGATTTGAAACATACCCTAACCATTTTGTAACTCACTTACTTCCCTGACTTTTTTGTTGTTATAGGCAATGAAGGTTCTTTCCAAGAAGAAATTAATGAGGCAAGCTGGATTTCCACGTGAGTTTCAGATATCTGGAGCCTAGTGAAAATGCTGGTGGGCTGGCTGTAATGTTAATCAATTGGCTTTAACACATTCTGGGTCACAGTGTGAACATTGGTGAGACTTTACTGACTGCTTGCTTGTTCCATAATAAAGCAAGTGACAGCTAGTTCAATGCCTGTGTTTATCTTTAGAACACACAGAATTCAGCATTGTTATACACAGACCCACAATGCGTCCCTAACATTGCTGGGGGTGTCTGCAAGACTTCATGTTCGGCTTTTTTAAAAAGTACATCATTGCTAAATTACCAAGTAGTTCCTTATTTAAACCTTTATGACAACAAGCACTAATAAGTTGAAATGGATGCTTTTAGCAGCTCTCTGCATGTTGCACATTAAGGGTTCTATCTTCCTGTATTTGCCTAATCATGTAAATCAACAAATGCTAGTTAAGTGCATTAGGCTTTTAGCACCAAGTAATTTTGGACTTAACGCCGCCCTTACACAAGCCTGAAGATTCTGCGCAGCTTCTGGATCTGCATTGTAAGACACGGTATTGTCATGCTGGCACATTTTGTGTGAACAATTGGCAGAACTGTGTTGATACACATGTGCTCCAGATATCTTAAAAATGCATTTAAGTACCTTAACTAATAACGAAAATGTATCTTATGTGTGTATCACTCAGCTGTAGATCCTCAAATCATCTCTGAATTGGTGCTGACACTGTCCTTCCTTCTGGAGGGTGGCTACTTTTGTTCCCCATGTTGCCTGCATGTGTGTTGTAAAGTAGACACAGCTCTAAGCTCACTTTTCTGATGGAATACAATCTCAATACAAATTATTATATTTAGTATAGGATTGTAGTCCATCACAGGAGCGAGCTTGGAGCGGTGACTACTTTACAACACACACAGGGACCATGGAGAACAAAAGTTGCCACTCTCCAGAAGGAAGGACAGTGTCAGCACCAATTCAGAGATGATTTGAGGATCTACAGCCGAGTGATACACAAATAAGATACATTTTTGTTAATAGTTAGGGTATTTGAATGCATTTTTAAGATTTAAAGGAGAACTATGAGGTTAGTGAAAATCACTCATCCTTATAGTTGGAGCCGACAATGAACACGTCACACGTCGGCTCAATAGATAGGGAAGTAAGCGAACACATACCGTCGCTCGCTCACTTCTCGATCATGTCCCTGCATAGAGCCGTGACTGTCACTCATGGCTCCCTGCAGGGATTCAGATCCTCCAGGGCTGACTGGCAGAACGGACGGGGGAGGGGGCGGGTACAGCTGGCTCTGACTCTAGATAGGCAGAGCCAGCTGTCAATCACGCAGCTGGGTGAATCTCGACAGTAATGTCGGGATCTGTCCCGGCTGCGACGGTCTCAGTATACCGCGAGCTGTAGCTTGCGGTATATTGAGCTTTGGGTTACAGGAGGACGCTAGTTTGTGTCCTCCCGTGACCCTTAGGAGAACTATGGGGAAAAACACTGACCCCATAGTTCTCCTTTAACTCCTGAGTTTAGTGTCACTTTAATAGAGGTTCACTGTCAGCTCATGCCATCTATCATACTTGGCATGTTGTGAGGAGTGGGGAAGGTCGCACCTATTTTGGGGTAACAGCTCTTCCCGGGGGTTGCACTAATTCAGTTGATAACTGTTTTATGAGATAAAGCCAGTAAAGGTGGAATCTGGCAAGTGTGTGTATGGTGTATGGGAATGCTAGCTTAGATGACAAGAGCATGTATTTATCCATTGTCTGTTTTGATACATGAGGTCTTCTGTATGTGAGAGACAAAGACGCTGTAGTGGGTGGGTTTGGGGTTATTTCTTCTGCTTTACAAACAAGTAGGTAAAAGGTATTCTTGGATTACCAGATTACTGCTACTAGAAAGGGTTGAGCTTGCACAACAGAGCTATGTATGAAAAAACTGTAACCCTGAGCAGGTGTTTCCTGTATGCATATCTAGGCTTCCTTTCAGTTTTGACCGGGATGTATCTATAAGGCCATTAAGCACTACTTTTTATATCTTTCATTTCTCTCAGTTCTCACCTGTTAACTTTACAGGTCGCCCACCTCCCAGAGGAGCAAAAACAGTCAATGACAGCTCTCAGATCAAAGGTCCTATCGAAAGAGTTTACCAGGAAATAGCTATCCTGAAGAAGTTGGATCATCCAAATGTTGTTAAGTTGGTTGAGGTAATTCTCTGCACAGTGGTTTTATTTCTGTATGATTTTATACAAGCAGCCATGGTTCGGCCATTATAAGCTGTTATTGGTAAAGTGTATGTCTGAAAAAAAAATGCAAAACATCCATATTCAGTACATCGCTTCACTACACATTTCTCCATGCTGCAGTTACAGAAACAACTGTTGATCCTGCCAGAAATGCCATAAACTCATAACTTCCTGTAGGGAGCTGACAACATTGCCACTGCCGTACTGAAATGCCAAGCAGTGTTGTCAAGCCTATCAGATCTTGCCTGCTAGACTACAGAATTTTCACAATCTTTGCCCCTCTTCACATGCATATATTGATTTATTTTCTAGCAATACAAAACAATACTGCTGCCTTGACTCCCAAGAGCCTGCCCATACACTGTGTGTAGAGAAAGAGAGAAAGTGCTCTTGGGTGATGTAGTTGGTTGGGTGTTACCATTTTAGCTATTTTAGAGGCAGGTGACCTATGACGTTGAGAATTTGAACCAGAAAATATTGGTGTCACCTATATGGCTATGTAGTATATCAGAAATGTGTGAATCACAAGGATTGCAAAAAATTATTTGGTAGGTAAGGCAATTAACATTTGTGTTGTTCATATTTGTACTTTTTTGGAGTTCATATTATAGCATATTGAGCCTAACTGACAGTCTAGCTAATCCTTATTTACTATAGGACTGTCAGCTTCAAGATTGCTGTGAAATTAAGGCTACATGCACACTAGGTGCGATTAGATGCTTATTGGTTATGTTAATTTGCGTTTAAAATGCGTATATATGCATCTAATTGCCAAATGATCTATTCACACTTTACGCTTAGAAGCTTTTATCTGCAGTCAGTTTAGGTGCGTTTAGAAAATTAGAAGTCAATCAATTTTAACTTCAAAACGCACGTGAACGCATGTAAACAAATGTAAATGAGATTTGATGCTAGGATTTGGTACCAGGCGCTTCTGCGCGTATATGCATGCAAGTGCATGCAAACATGCATCATTTAACACATCTAGAAGCATAAACACAGCATCCAACCTGACAGATTTTTTTTCTGCATGTAGAGCACAAAAGCGCAAGTGTGAATGAAGCCTTAGTGCATGAACTGTAGAACAGTGCTTTGTCCCATATATGTTGATCTTTAATGGATTTGCCAACTATGTAGTTATAGTGTTGTTTTTTTTCTAGGGCTGCCTATAGGAGTGCACATTTGCTTAGTATTTGTAATTACTATTGGGATTTCCTCTCTGCAGGAAGATCCAGTTAAGATCTAACTGCGGTAAGTGAAAGCCATGGCTTGTTGCCCTTGCAACATTACGAGGCTTTTGGGGTTAATTATGAATGCTTTGCTTCAGGCAAGACCTAAGAAAACCATATCATTTCAATTAGAGCTATTATGTTGACGTGAAGCAAAGAGAGTCAGCAAGTAAGGAAAGCCGAGTTCTGGGTGTTGGAACTGTGTTAAATACTGTAAATTATAGATGTCCTGGGGAGGAACTGAAGTATTTTTGCAATGATTGTATAGGTGCCTTATGAACTTTCTTGTATGTCTACTTATAAATGAGAACAGGAAACAGTAATGTAAAGCAACCAATCTGCTTTCTTTTCTCTGCTTGGCCTAAACTGAGAAGAGAAATCTGGTTACTAAATGTAACATGTAACCAAGGTCTGTAACTAAGTGCTCTGGTAGAGATGGATGGAGTCACCAGGAGATGTAAAGATACTAATATATCAAATAGGCCCCATTACATTTATATTTAGCAGAATGTATTCCCAGACATACAGTTGTGTGAAAAAGTGTTGGCCCCTTTCTGATTTTTCATTGTTTTGCACGTTTGTCACACTTTAATGTTTCAGATCATCAAACAAATCTAAATATAAGTCAAAGATAAAACAAGTAAACACAACATGCAGTTTTTAAAGGAAGGTTTTTATTATTAAGGGAAAACAAAATCCAAACCCACATGGCCCTGTTAAAACATAACTTAACTCTGGTCTATCAGTTTGGAAAAGGTTATAAAGCCATTTCTAAAGCATTGGGACTCCAGCGAACCACAGTGAGAGCCATTATCCACAAATGGCGAAAACATGGAACAGTGGTGAACCTTCCCAGGAATGGGCGGCCAACCAAAATTACCCCAAGAGCGCAGCGACGACTCATCCAAGAGGTCACAAAGTGTGATAAACATGCAAAACAATGAAAAATCAGGAAGGGGGCCAACACTTTTTCACACAACTGTTGGTACCACATCAACAATTATCTTAACGTAACTCTGCTTATCTTATTATTCAGTGCAACATAAAGGACACTAGTGATGACTGCAACACAACTGTAATGGAATGTCAAAGCTAAAGAATTCTGGTGTGCATGTGTTACCGTTGTGTGTAGACGTTGCCCCTGCAGCGCTACATAGCTTTTGGGGTTAATTATGAATGCTTTCGTTTAACTCCAAAAACTAGAGGCCACCACCTAAAATTGGTGGAAAAAAAATTCCAGCACAAGGGGCGAAGGGGGTTCTTCACAGTAAGATCAGTTAGGGTCTGGAACTCACTGCCACAGACAGTGATTTCAGCAAAGAATGTGGAATTGTTCAAGAAACTTTTGGACGATTTCTTAAGGGACCGTAATATACAGGGGTACAGGTACTCCTAGAATGAGATCCTAATAGGTTGGACTTGATGGACTAATGTCTTTATTCAACCTCAAATACTATGTAACTATGTAACTATGAATGCTTTCAAGACTACTGCCGCAGATTCTGCACCGGTTCCCTTGGAAACATGCAAACTGGATGAGCCCTATGCAAACTCTGAATAAGTGAAGCCTGATTATCTTGGTTTGAAAAGAGAGCTGTGTATTCCCAAGTGGCCCTGAACATTATGAATTATACTGAGGCCATAAAATACTCCTCCTCACTTAGCTCTTCTTACTGACATAAGTAATGTGTTTGTTTTAACCTTTTAGTTAACATTGTGGCCTTCTGGAAATTACAAAGCAATATAGGACGGAATGTGTGGGCAGCATTATATGTAATGCTTGTTGCTAGCACAGTCCACAGTGCTCATCTTTTGTATAGTATGGCCTTGAAAAAATTCCATCATATAGGGTTAATTTTTGATTGCAGCTGTTAGTGTTATGTGTTCATTCAACAGATGTATGCTATCTTGTTTTACATATTAAACTAGAAGTAAGCTACTAAGACACTATTACTATCAATAAAACATCCGGTCGCACTCCATGTGTCGCTGGACACTTCTTTTACTAAAATCACACAGTTACACAAAGTCCCGCCTCAGGTTTGCCTCCTTAACACATTTCATCCAATCCTGGCTGAATTGTTGAGTGAACTCTACGATTAAGCCCAGGATTGGGTGAAACTCTACGTAGAGTAAACTTTATGATTAAAGGAGAACTATGAGGTGAGTTATTTCTACTCATCCTCATAGTTAGAGCCGACCTGTGACAAATAAGCTGACACAAGTCGGCTCTATTAATCAGGAAGTGAGCAGAAACATGCCGCCGATCCGCTCACTTCCCGATCGTCTCCCTGCAGTGAGTGGTGACTGTCAGTAGTCGCTCCCCGCAGGGATTCCCCTCTCCGATCCTTTAGCGCTGACTGGAGGGACGAACGGGGAGAGGGGCGGTCACGCAGCAGGGTGGATCTCGACAGTATTGTCGGGATCCATCCCAGCTGTGGCGCTTTCTGTATATCGCGGTATACTGAGCTTTGGGTCACTGGAGGAGTTTAGTATATGTCCTCCCGTGACCCTAAAGAGAACTATGGGGAAAAACACTTACCCAATAGTTCTCTTTTAAGCCCAGGATTGGGTGAAACTCTTCATAGAGTGAACTTTATGATTAAGCCTAGGATTGGGGGAAACGCGTTAGAGGGCGGACCTGAGGCGGGACTTTGTGTAACTGTGTGATTTTACTAAAATACGTTTCCAGCAACACATGGAGTACGATCGGATGTTTTATTGATTTGATGGCAGCTAAAGTGGGAGTGAGGACGAGAACAGTCAAGGAGTACCTGTTTTTTCCCTTGCTTGTGTGCTGTGGAGGAGCTGTGTAACCCTTTGAGTGTTTTGAAGACACTATTAATAGTTTATTGCTGTGGCTCTAATTGTTTGATCACTGGCTGATCAATAAAAGCCACAACCCATTTCTGTTTCCAAACACTGATCACCCAGTGATTTTCTTATTTTGGTACTTTCCTACTTTCCTACTTCCCTCTGGCATTGGGGGGACCACCAGCTTCAGCTGTATCTGTGTCTGAGCTGTAAAAGACAGGTAAAAGTGGTATGCCCTATATTGTTTAAATTCCAGATGTTATTCTTCCGTAGGGCATTGGAAGATGAATGTTAACACCTGATTGGTGGCTGTGGGCAACCTCTCATATTTTGGCTTGTTGGCTGCGTTTCTAACTTATATTAAAACAATGTTGAACAGAGTTTGACCTATTTTTTAAAAGTCCAGTTTGTGCATTTTTGGCACATGTGCTATACCATTCAAGCAGAACGCACTGTGTGAACATTAATGCTGTCTTAAATGCTAGGACTACTTAGTTTTTTGTCAGTGAAAATTCAGGACTGTAGTAAAATATTCATAAAGTATGTATAGTCCGCACTTATGGATATATATGCGTATATAAACAACTAAATAAATAAATCAATAAAAAATATAAATTAAAAAATATTAAGGAGCTGCTGTACTAAAGACACTAGGGTCAAATGTTATGTAGTTGAATGTGCAGCGCTCAGGGTCACCAAATAGTGAATCAACTCAGTGTAACAAAATTAGCATGTAAATGGGTAATCTCAAATTGTGTAAAAGTGTATAAATCAGACATTAATTGCTTATCTGATAGTAAGCAGTAGTGCCTCCCATATAAAGTCTCAAATATATCAGTCAAAGTGATGCATAAATCTCAAAGGTGCAAAAAGTGCATAGAATTTAGATGAATAAATTCCAAAAAATTAATTAAAGAATGGTGCCTCACATATAAAAATATAAATATAAAAATATATAAAAATAAAAATATATATATATTGTGAATCTATTGCTGCCAGATTTCACACATGTGGGATGAGTGGGTCTTCTTTCTGCAGCTTGTGCTACAGTATGTAAGTCCCCTTCTAAATCTGCTTGCTATATCTCTAGTCAAGTTCAGATTTTTAAGTTAGGTTTAAATCTGACCAGTAACTGAAAACTTTTTTTGTACAGCCTTTCTGTATGTGGGGATCCTGCCGTAGGTGTGTTTTGGAATACCCTCTCGGCATTATAATCAGTAAGCAAAAAGGATTCCTGATCATCAGATAAAACAAATGTGGGAGTGGGATGAAACTGTGCATAGCAGAGCTCAGAATAAAAACGGAATATTTGAGCAGGAAAGTTTTGTTCTTGTATACATTTCAAGGCTTCATTTATTTATATGCAACCCAACCTAAAGCCCCAGTTCATATGATGAGCTCTGTTGCTGATCAGTATATTTTACATCTCTAAGAATGTTTTCCTAATTCACTCTTGTGAAAGCATTTCTGATCACTGATAGCAGATACATTCGGCACACAGCTGAGGATGTGTCAGCCGCTACTCACATGACTAAAAGAAGCCAGATATATTACAGGCTCAGACGCAGATTGGCTGCATACTTTGCGGTAGAGTTGGAATACAAAACAAATGAGTGATTAAAAAGAACTCCAAAAACAGACTGTCCTAGTATAAATATATTGTTTCGTTATGGCTGAACACTCCTTATAATATTTCACATTGGATTTGGATTTGACAAGTCTATGGAATGACTAATAGCACATTCTATATAAATATACATATAATATAGGGCTGTGGAAATTAACAATGAATTTCTCGATTAATCATTACACTTTTTGATCGATTAAAATTCTTTTGATCGCTAATGAAAACACTCACCTCTCCGCCGGCTTCGGGGAGTACCGTCGGAGAGACATCGACGTCACCGGACTCCTCCCCCATTCCCCAAGTGGCTCCGTCGGCTAACAAAGGGAAGGGGGGAGGATTACAGTGATGTCGATGTCCGTGACAGCTAACGAAGGGAAGGGGGAGGAGTCTGGTGACGTCGATGTCCGTGACGTCACCGGACTCCTCCCCCCTTCTCTTCGTTAGCCGACGGAGCCACTTGGGCCGGTGAGTTTGCCCAAGAAACTTTCTGCACGAGCGCCAGCCAAGGCATTGAGCTATACACATACAGCACAGCAATGAAGTAATAAAATGAACTAGGATCACACTAATCCAGCACGTTATTATTCTGAGTTGCCCCACTCAAGCGGCGGCCATATTGAGTGGGGCACGTGAGATTAATAACGTGCTGGATTAGTGTGATCCTAGTTCATTTTATTACTTCATTGCTGTGGTGTATTTGTATAGGCCAATGTGGTTGGATCTGTATGTGCGTTATAATTAATCGAAATCAATCGATTAAAAAAAGAATCAAAAAGAATCAATACCAGCCCTAATATATACAGGATATAGCATTTATAGTTGACATATATCATGTCATAAGAGACTATAAGTTGTATTTTTATTAAATAAACTGTTAAAGCAGAGCTCTAGGCGGATATAAAAGACACAATGTAATACAGCTCTGTATTCATTAATACATAAACACATATATTTATTTAAATGCAAGCAATGTAAGTAGTTGAATGTGACTTGGTGTCAACATCAGAGAGCCAGTCGTTGTGATGTACTGCTCCAGTGATAATAAAGAACACTGTGATAGGAGGAGAGAGTAGAGTGATGGAGTCATCATTGTGCTGCTTCTTGTTTACTGTCCGATCAAATGCTGGGTTATGGACAAGGCCTTAAAGTAGAGTTAAATATTCATTTATTTTGCATATATCTACTGCTAGTAAGCAGTAGATATATGCAAAAACATAAAAAAAAAAAAAAAAGTTACCAAATAGGTAAAAACTTACCTGTGTCTCCGCCGCTTGCTCCTGTCTGAAGACCTGAAGATTCTCGAGCGGCCGTGAAGGATCATGGGGCGGGCGCATGCGCAGTAGAGATCTTCGGCCAAGACAAGAGGAAAGACACAATGTAAGTCAATGCACACAGCCGGCAGCATGTACGCGGACAGACACAGCAGTCAGCGCTGGAGCAGAGACCGGCACCAGCGCTGGAGGAACTCCTGAAAACTACTGGGAAGAAGAAGATGATCAGATCAAGAGGCATCATTTAAGGTAAGTCCTTAAAGCAGCATTGGGGAGGGGGGGATGTGACTTTAATGTCACTTTAACTGTAGCAAAGGAAAATTAGATCTACTGCCCCTTCTATACAGAGCTGTGCTGTGAGTTAGAGAACCTTCAGACGTATGTGCCTGCATTGGAGTTTTACAGCCAATTTCAAACGCATTGCAGGGAATTTATCAAAACTGGAGCAGACAAAATCTGGAGCAGCTTTGCAAGGCAACCAATTAGCTTCTCTCTTTCATTTTAAAGTGACATTAAGGAAAAAAATATCCCCCCCCCCCCATGCTAGTGTAAGAACTTACCTTAAATGATGCCTCTTGATCCGATCATCTTCTTCTTTCCTGTAGTTTTCAGGAGTCGAAGGGGCTAGTCTCTGATCCAGCGCTAACTCCTGTCTCTTCCTGTCCCACGGAGTCTGTGAGTGTGTACGCTGCCTGCATTAACTTATCCTGTGTCTCTCTTCTCCTGGCCGATGATCTGTACTGCGCATGCGCCCGCCCCATCATCCTTTGCGGTTGCCAGAAAATCTTCAGATCTTCGGACGGGATCGCGCGGCGGAGACATAGGTAAGTTTGAACCCTTTTTTTATGTTTTGCATCTATCTACTGCTCGCTAGCAGTAGATAGATGCAAAAAAACCGGGAGGCTTTAATTACCTTTAAAAATCTTAACTGAACAAACTGAAAAGAGAAGCTGATTGGTTGCCATGGGCAGCTGCTCCACATTTTGTCTGCTCCAGTTTTGATAAATTCCCCTCATTGTGGTTTCGTTTGAAAGCATTCTTTGGCTTTCTCTAAACAGAAACTTGTCCAAATGTAAGAAACAAGTAAAGGATAACTCATTGGACTGTATTACCTTTTTACTCAAATTCAAGGATCCCGATTGGTTGCAGGTGTAATACCAGGTAATGTGAATGTGCACAGGTCCCAGATATATGCAAGCAGTTTTCTAAAGTTTCTAAGTGGTAGCAACTGTGACATTGTATAAGCTTATGATGACGCAGTGAATGTGCGATTTGTTTTGGGCCAGGCAGTGTGTGTGTGTATATATATATATATATATATATATATATATA
>NW_017306281.1:327130-328016 GCF_000935625.1 Nanorana parkeri | reverse complement strand
TATATATATATATATATACACACAAACACATATACATATATCTTCACTCATATTTTCAAGTATCTGAAATGTATCCCTATATATAGACTGAAATACAGAGTGTTGACTTTCATCTTCTGCAGCTATCTCATGTATCTTCCTCTTGTGTTGCTAGGTACTGGATGACCCCAGTGAGGACCATCTGTATATGGGTATAGAACCTTTCCTTTTTCTTCAAACACTGTAATCCAGATTGCACATTAATATACATAATTCTATGCTCTGTGGAACACATTAAAGTCACATCTCTGATCCACTTCTGGCGGATCGATCACTTTATAAAAGTACTTAGATTTTGCTCCAGGGGAAATAAAACTGAATACAATCTATTATGCTGAAAATTGATACATCCCCTAGCAACTGGTATTAGCTTTTATTATACTGCTGTGACCTGAACTGATGAAAACAATTATTTCAATGACAAGAGCAAACCAGGGAATGGTGTTTTGCGTGACTTTGATAATTCTACCTACGCTGGTTTGGTGATGTTCATTAGTGACTCTCCTGTGAGGCCAGCACTGTATATATGTGGTCTTGGTATATGCAGAGTGTAATTAATAATCACAGCGGTGCTGATTGTAGCCACACTCCATTGCCTGCTTATGGAAACTATTAGTAGAAGATGTTTTCTAGATTTCGCCAACGTTACATAATGCTACTGGCACTCTGTTATTTTATAAACCAATGACTGAAGAACAGATGTGACAATGATTACAACATGACTGCACTTAACAATTCAGTAATTAGGACATAGTGAGAGGCACTGGAACTTATTGTAAGAACCAAGCCCTGGTCCAGAGGAATGTCAAATATGAGGGCTAAAATCCACTTTACTGACCCCCCCCCC
>NW_017306281.1:270688-327114 GCF_000935625.1 Nanorana parkeri | reverse complement strand
CACTAGCTAATACATTAACAGAACAACTCACACCTGCAGTTTAAGGAAAATTAATCTCATGAATGCAGCTAGTTTAAAGCAGAACTCCGGGTAAAATTTGTATTAACTTTTGCAGTGGAGCTACTCCCACATTGCAAGGGTTAAGTGCTAATTTCTGCCTAAGTTAATAAATAACAAAGATATACTCCCCCCCCGCCTGTCTCCTCCTCCACTGCAGCAGAGGGTATAGAATGTGATTACCCTGGAACCTTAGGCGGCAGGAGTGGAGGTGGAGCAATCCGAAAGGGAGCAAGCCGAGGATCAGGTGAGAATTAAGCTGGCCATACACCTTTTCTTATAGATTTTTTTTATCAGCGTATGGTCAGATAGATACAAAAAGTGCAACAGATTCCTCCATCTATGCTAAGCTGTGTGGATGGAGGAATCTCCCACTGGGCCAAGCTTCAGTATCTTGCTAGTCGGCCCCGCTGGCTCTCAAATAACCTGAACAATCTGATTGGACGCAGGCATTGTTCGGGTATTTTGAGAGCCAGCATCGCTGACTAGCAAGATACTGAAGCTTGGCCCAGTGGGAGATTCCTCCATCCACATAGTTTAGCGTAGATGGAGGAATCTGTTGCAGTTTTTGCATCTCACCATAGAAAACCTGCAGATAATCTATAGGTGTATGGCCAACTTAACTCTTTTTTTTAAACCTATAGAAAGCGAGTACTTAACCCTTGCAGTGCGGAAGTAGCCCCACTGCAAGAGTTAATACAAATGTTACCTAAAGTTCTGCTTTAATAAAGTTTATACTAGGCAGACTCAGGGTATTCTCACAGTTTAGAGTTTTTGTTGACTCATGGGTGCTGTTTGTCGAAAAAAAAAATTCTGCTTGCCGCATCTTTGGTATGGCCATAGTGCGGAGACTCAGATGAACCTGAGACTAGAAGGCAAAAAGAAAAGTAGGCCTCAAATTACTGTATGATGTACAATATGTTTATGTAGCAGACATTCGGAGCAGCAGCTTTGTAGAAATGGCGTAGTGCTTGCTCCTTACCAGTGGATATTCCCAGGTAATAAATGCCAGTATAAAAACAAATAGTGATCGAGTGCTATCCATAAGACATGGAATTATTATGTATTTTTGGTATGATTTTTAACTGGATTCTCCTCATTGCAGTGCTTGTAAAAGCAGCTAAACACATCTAAAACCCACTGTGCTTAAAATGCAGAGCATGAAAAACACAGGTGTGAATATAGCCGTAGGCCTTTGTCACGTTAACATCTTTGTAATAGACATCCGTAGCAGCTACAGATTTCTCTTATGATTTACTCTGGTGGTTAAAGCTGCTTCTAGATCTGTCGCCATTACTTCTTCATCCAGCTACAAATTGCTGGTGTTGAGTGCTATAGTCATCTACAGTGCATTGGATCACACGAGTAACTACTAAAGACGATGCATTTATAGCTAGCTCTATGTGCTGCTTAAAGCAAGTACAGTTATTGAGCTGCAAATCACCATGACACAGACCTGACGTTCACTGCAGTTCAGTTTTTTAGAAGCAACAGAAATACCAAGGAGAGCCATTCTGTACTGTTTCAGATCAGTCATGTGACATGCTCTTAATATGGCTTTACATCCGATAAACAGCATCACTCTTATTTCTTTATGGTTACAGTCTAGTAAAATATTTGTTATGGTTGTTTACAAGCACATATGTTTGATGTAACTTTCAGTCCTGAATTTTTGTATGTTGTCGTTGTTCGTTTTCGCCTAGGGACTAAATTAAAAAGTTATAGTCACCCGATCCTCCGAGCTGGCTTGCTCTTAGACTGGTCATTCCAGCCTTGTTCCCCCTCCACTGCAGTGGATTAAGGATTCTTGAGTCATCACATTCTGTACACAGTGTATAGGACGTGAGGTTGCCGAGGGACATACTATTGCTGCAGTGGATGAGAAGATTGGCTAGAGGGAGCACTGTCACAGCCGGTCTGCTGTGAGGTTCGGGTGAGTATAACTTTTTATTTAGACAAAAACGAGTAGTTATTCGTTGCAGTGCAAGGGTTAATAAAAATGTTTCCTGAAGTTGTTCTTTAACTACATTATATGTACCTGAAGACAGCCACGTTTGCTCATTATGTATACAGGTTCTGCATATTCCTTAGTAATATTGCACAGCAATTACAATTTACTGACTCTCTCTGTCCCTGCAAGTATATGTGACTATTCAGACCAATTGAAAGCAATATACTTTCTTTATGATTAATTGATCTTATATCAGTAGTCATTCAGCAGGGATACTGGTCATAGTCTTACATCTAGAGATAACTAGTGGAGGGAGAATCTACAGATCTCTATATAAAGTATATTGAATAAAGTATGGAAAAGCCAGACTGTATAAATGTGAAAGTCACATTCATTTAGGTTATATTTTGCAATATGCAAATTTTATCCCTCCAATGTGAGTGTAAAGTGTCTTTAAAGCCAAAACATTTTTTAGTTTTGAATAGAGTAGGAAATAGTGCATGAAACTTGTGGGTTTTTTTTGTCTCCCCAATGCGAGGGGAAATCCCTTCTTAGACATTTGTCATATTGGCACTGGGTTGGGAGATCTCATTGCCTGTTCCTGTCACCGGGCTAATGTGTGGAAATTCCCATCATCTCATTTCTGTGCTGGAGACAGTAGTAACCAGGACCAATAGAGAGGGTGACTGACAGACAACAATACAAACCTGAAATGGGTTTTAATACTTCCTCACACTTTTCAAAACTAAAAAAAACAACTTTTGGATGTGCATGCACTTTAAAAAGTAAAAATTAAATTGGATTCGTCTTAACATTTACCCTTTGTTATGTAATTTAGATTTCCAGAAAGTATAGTAGATATCAAGTAAAGCTAGCTATTACAAAGATCCAACAGACAGACGCAACAAATATAGGAAATTTAGCAACTGACCACAGAGGAAGGTTTATGTCACAAAGTGGCCAAATGTTACATGCAGAAACTTGAAGCTGCCTTTTAAGCAATGCACATTTTCCAGGTTTATTACCTACCATTGTAGATTATAACCATTCAGAAATGCGTGTTTGTAATCAACGGTTAGCCCAGTGGAAAAATATTATCAGTGTTCTGCTGTTGAGCCTGTCACTAAGCTGGGCTAATTCATACAGAGTATATGATACAAGATGATACAAGTATTTTTTTGAACAATTTCAACTGGGGTTGCCCAAGAGATTGAAAATAACTCCTTTTCTTTTAAACTGCATGCAATATTTTTCTCGTTTTTTTGTGACATATGGGACGGCCGTTCATAATGGAGAAAAAGATGGTCGGCTGATAGTGTCTCCCATCTGAATTACCTCCCCCAACTTCAGGGGAAAGTATTAGACCTCTTTGGATAACATAAAAAGGAAAGTAAGAAAAAGGAAACAAACTGTAGTTCCTACCTACACTACAAAAATTAGAAATAGGCTAATAAACTGGCCAAAATGAACAGATCTACAGAAAAATATCCTCTACTGTCAAGAACATTGACAACTATTGGATTATGTTATCTGCAGTTTACTGACCATGCACAGTGAGTTTGCGTAGGGGTTCCCAGAGACCTGAAAATGATTATTATAACAGTCACTCAAAGGTAAAATAGTTGAGAGAGTTTGTTCTAGAATGTAAAGTTGTGTTTCCATATAATATTCTTACTGAATTAAATTAGCCGTTGCTAGGATTTTGCATTTTATGCTGTAGATATTTCAGTTATCTTTATTGTGTGCTGGACATATTATTAATAAAATGTGTCTCTGTTCTTATTTTGCAGTGTTTGAACTAGTGAAGCGAGGGTAAGTTGGAAAGTACAGACAGAAGGGTTGCGATTTTAAATTTTAACGTTTGAGTTTTTAAACTGTTTCTATCTCATCTTTTTATTTATGTACGCACAATTAAAGGATTTCCAGTGAACTACGGGTTAGGGGCGCTTTGTCTGTTTGAAACATGAGACTTAGCACTCTAATAATGAGGTGTCACTGGGATGAGTCTTTCCTTTGTGTGTGTAAATTTAGTTCAGCTTGAACTATTGAGGTCTGTGTTTTATTTAAACAGGCTAAAAGGAGATATAACAAAACATGGATTTAAAAATGTAGAGAGGAGCAGAGAGCCTAACCTTTTTGGCTAAAAAATACCAATTATGATTATATAATATTCCATATTTACCTGAAAAAAGACTCTGTGCAAGTGGCAGAAGTGATCATTGAGATCTGGACTCAGTTGTATGCATTGAACACTCACAGTCAGCAACTTGTCCTTCAGTTACTGAAAATCACTCATCCTCATAGTACGAGCCTATGTGTGGCAATGAAACTGACACACGTCGGCTCAATAGATCGGGAAGTGAGCGAACACATACCGTCGCTCGCTCACTTCTAGATTATCTCCCTGCAGAGAGTGGTGACTGTCAGTCACCGCTCCCCGCAGGGATTCCCCACCCCCTCCATGCTCCAATCCTGCAGCGCTGGAGGAACGGATGGGGTAGGGGGCGGGCTCAGCTGGCTCTGCCCCTAGATAGGCAGAGCCAGCTGTCACTCATGCAGCTGGGTGGATCTCGATAGCATTGTCAGGATCCGTCCCGGCTGCGGCGGTCTCATTATACCGCGAGCTGTAGCTCGCTATATACTGAGGTTTGGGTCATGGGAGGATGTTAGTATATGTCCTCCCGTGACCCTAAAGAGAACTATGGGGAAAAACATTTACTCGATAGTTCTCTTTAAAGAAAACAGGATGTTGGCTTGTCTTTTTATTATGTATAGGATACACACACTGGCCAACATGTTAGTACTTGAAGCTAACTGTTTTCGATACTAACGTCAACTTGCCAAAATGCATTGAGGTTGATTAATAAAGGCAAATAGACTGTTCACTTTGTAAGGGAATTTGCATTTTGCAGGGGACATTTCCCCTTAGCTTCATGAGTGAAGTGAAATTTCACTTTGCAAAGAATATCCAATCACATGCAAGGAAGATAAAGAAAGTATTTTTTTCTTGCACATGATTGGATGATGGAAGTCAGCAGAGCTTCACCTCATTCACTAAACTATGGGGAACCTTCCCCTGCAAAGTGCAATTTCCCTTGCCATGTAAACAGCCTGTTTGCCTTCAATAAACCAATCCCTGTGTGTCTGACAGGCTGATTAGCTTCCACCCAATGCATATGTTTCTGTATGATCCACCATAGAAGTTAAAATCTTGCTGTACAATCTCTATACAAATAACTTTAGATCTGCCGAAACTATGTAATATGGGGACCTACCTGAACTATCCAACCAATTTGTATCCAATCAGGCAGGCTCTTGCAGCACATGCTTGTTGGTAGCTCTAAAGGAGATAGTTATATCAAATGGTAAGGTGTGTGGTGAGCTTTAGACTGTGGGGGCATACACCAATGTGAATAGGAACCATTTAAAGTGCAGGGTAGCTTGTTGGTGACAAGTGAATACAAAAGGTAAATATATAATAGGGGAATTTATCAAAACTGGAACAGAGAATCTGGAGCAGTTGTCCATAGTAACCAATCAGCTTCTCTCTCTCTCTATCTCTCAGTTTGTTCAGGAAAGCTTTGAAAATGAAAGACAGAAGCTGATTGGTTACTATGGGCAACTGCTCCAGATTCTGTCTGCCCCAGTTTTGATGAAATGCTCTCACTGTATATACAGTAATGTATTCACATGCACAAATATACTGTATGTTTTGTCATTGGATATGTGCCAATCAGAGGACTGCAGTGTCTTTCAGTTCGTTTTTTGGACAGGAAATCAGTCCTGATAAGATATGATTCTACAATGTTTACATAGCTGCTGTTACCTATAATTTTTTATTGCAGCTCAGTTTGTGTTTAAGACTGTTTGTATATTAATTTATCAGTCTAGCCTGGAAGTGATATGTATCATATGAAGAAAGCATGACGAGGATATGCAAAACTTCCTTTCTTTGGAAATGGCTTTTGTATACCGCATTTTTGTGAACTTACAAAACAAAAGGCTTTTGTATATATTGTATTTAGCGTGTATGTAAATACACTCTTTAGAAATTCCAAACCTTCAAATATTTATTTCCTATTTTCACTGTATATAGTTATGACTTTGTATCACTGCAGAGTAAGTAGAACCATCAGTCCCTGAGGAATCTATACTTGAAACATCCCTACTATGAATACTATTACTATTAGTATACATTCCTTCTCTAGATCCAGTTGAGTCAGATTCTATGCATATAACAATACCATTGCTTGATGAAGCTATTGTTTTGATGGAACAATTGTATCTTTCCGAACTCGCTTACACTGAATAGATGATTTGTATACGTTTTTTTGATCCAAAAAAACAACAATCACCTCCTTCTATGCCAGGGTTGTGGAACCTCCGGCCCTCCAGCTGTGGTGAAACTACAAATCCCATTAAGCATTGCATGATTCTCACAGCCACAGGCATGACTCGCGGAGACAGATGCTTCATGGGATTTGTAGTTTTACCACAACTGGAGGGCCAGAGGTTCCCCACCCCTGTTCTATTCTCACCTTCAGGACTTCATGGGCATCTCCCATCCTCTGGAACTCCTTACCACAACCTATCTATCGATTTCCTAATCCGTCTGCCTTTAGGCGTTCCCTGAAAATTCACTTATTACGCACTATTCCACCTCCTCTTAAAAAGACTGTCTACATCTACTCCTTTAATCAGCTCATCCCTCACATTTGTTAACTTCTTTATTACTTGCCCCAGATCAGAAGCTCTCAAGAGCAGAGTCCTTCTAATACTTTTGTATGGTATTGTATTGCAATTGTTCTGCCTCCCCATATGTTGTAAACAGGAATGACTCTAGCTTTTTTGCCACCTGAGGTGCTGGAGGGGTGTCGGGTGGTGGGCTTTATTCCGCCGAGCTCCTGGCAACTGGAAGGTGTCCTGGTGAGCTCCTGCCAACTAGTGACCACACTGGTTGCCATGAGCTCGGAAGGGGACGCCGCCGAGAGTGTCCCAGGTTGTTAGGAGTTGGGCGGAGAAATGTGTATGGCCCCTACACATCTCTCCGTCTGGCTCTTAGCAACCAGGAATGCTTTGGCCAGAAAGAGGGCAGCAGGCACACTGTAAACATTGTGCAGCACAGCGGCCATGCCACTGTGCCTGGCGCCCCCCCCATGAGATGCCATCTGAGGCAAAAGCCTTAGGCTGCCTCTTATAGAGATAGCCTTGGTTGTCAAACTCTGCTCAAACTGTTGGCACTAAAAAAAAATCATGTGTACAAACAATAATCGTGCCTTAGGAAAAGTTTAATGGCATTCCTGGTAAATAAAGTGTATGAGCCTTGACCTGTAAGCAAGCTTTGCTGACCATGTTTATAGAAAATATTGCGTTGGTCCCAAAACCATGTCAATGCAATAATGTGGGCCAAGTGGAACAAATCTATCACTTCTGGTGGATTTTTCATATTCTTTGAAACGGGCCAAATTCACAGTGACAAGTGCACAGAGACATTTACCTGCTCACTCACTCTCTAAACCATAGCAGCCCTTTTGACCAATGCCAGAACTACTGGATTGCCAGTGAGGGCCCAGCAAGCCTGTTTGGATCCAGCTGGGAATAGAGGACTATTAAACATATATAAGTGCTTCTACTTTTCATGTGTCATTTTGATCAGAATAGGAAGATATGGATATGTACAGATCAGCAGAGATTTTCCAGTTATAAAACTATTATCTTTCACTTACACACATTACAGCTGTCACCGAGTCTGTCTGTTTAGTTAGTGGCGACTGTTACCATGACGACAGCACAGATAGCAGGAATAGAAACGCTTCCTTTAACCTCTGAAGTGCCGTGTTGTGGTTTAATGGGGTTTGTGTAGATTCATTTTCAAATTTTAACTGAACACACTGAAGAGAGAAGCTGATTGGTTACCATGCACAGCTGCTCCTGATGTTGTTGCCTGCTCCAGTTTTAATAAATTCCCCCCATTGTTTACCTAATCCAAAAATACAGAATGAAATTTATGGAAACGGCTGAATCCAGTTCTTTAGGTCTCTTTTATTTAAGTCGAGCTGGCCATATACTGCATTTTTTTTCTCGTTCAGCCCACTCGATTTGCCAGTCCATGCCAAACATTGTTGATAGAGGAATCCACACACACCCTACTCGCCATTCTCCTGTATTTTGCAGTCACTATTTGGCTGAGAATTTTTAGACCGTCTCCCTTCTTTGAAAAAAAAGAGATAATTTTTCAAGCCGCCTAACATTTGATTAGGTCAGATCAGCAGAATTTTTATTAAGACTTTCAGGGTTATTCACAAAAGGGTGAAGAGTTTGGAGAAGGCAGGAGAAGTGAACAATCTAGGACAACATAGCTGATTTGGAAAAATTCTCTAATTCATCTCACTTTCCGGTTCAGCTATGTTGTCCTAGATTGTTCACTTCCCCTGCCTTCTCGTAACTCTTCACCTTTTAGTGAATAACCCTGTTGGAATTGTTTCTAATGGATAAAATGGGGTCACATGTTTTTTACTATGGAATGGGTGTCTTGTATATGTGTTTTGTTTTCTCATTCTGCTTGGCCATGTGCATCATTATTTAAGGTGACACTAAGCTCAGGGTTAAACCTTAAAAATGCGTCCAGGTACCTTGAAGAGTGTGTACTTTTGTTCCCCATGGTCCCTGTTTGTGTTATAAAGAAGCCACCACTCCAAGCTATCTCCCGTGATGGACTAGAATCTCGTGTTTAGTTTACTAATTTGTATTGAAGTTGTAGCCCATCACGGGAGAGAGCTTAGAGTGGTCGCTACTTTACAACAGGGACTATGGGGAACAAAAGTAGCCACCCTCCAGAAGGAAGGACAGTGTCAGCACCAATTCAGAGATGATTTGAGGATGTACAGCCGAGTGATACACAAATAAGATACATTTTTGTTAATAATTAGGGTACTTCAATGCATTTTTAAGGTTTAACTCCTGAGTTTAGTGTCACTTTAAGCTAGAAGAAGGTAAATAGCAGAAGTGAAAATGTGGAATGCAGAAACCTTCTTTTTTAAAATGTGGCTACAAACCACAATCCAGTCCCAGGAGTCATACAGTTTGTCCACAGATATAAGCAGCAAAGCAGCTTTGTGTTTAACGCAGGCCCGGCCATTTTGGTTATGTCAGGAACATGCATGCTAAGTAATGCATATGTACAGTATTTATTACCTTTCAAATCGCATAAGCCAACCTGCCAAACATTTGGGAGTCATCCAGTCCAGTGAAGAGTCTATCAAATAGATAAAAGTAGCTATGATGTTTCTTCACTAATAACAGCAGGAAAACATTGAAAAAGAAGTTGGGTACATTGCCTGTCCTGTGCCTGAAATTTGTCCAGCTTTGGTCTTACTTGCTCCCCAGGCATGTAGTTTGCAGAAAAAAGCAAAGTATTCAGACCACTTGATTTACCATACTGTTTGTCCCTAATGCATACTATACATCCCAGAATAATAATTATTTGTGTTTTAGGGCAGTGATGGATATACCAACTACGAAACCACTTACAGGGGACCAGGCCAGGTTCTACTTCCAGGATCTAATTAGAGGAATTGAGTTCTGTGAGTTTTTTTTGCCTTTTTGTTAGTTCAAATAATATACTTTCTCTTTCTTACAGGTTCACTTTTAATTAAAAACTCTTTTTTTTTATATGTATACAAAGACTAAAGTTTATATAAGACTAAAGTGTATCTAAATCCAAGAACAAAAATGTAAAACAAAACAATTACAATGGTATATTATACAAAAGGGAGTAAATAGGAAATGTTCACTGATAGGGTGTACATACACTTTGACTGTTATAGATCCTTAGCTTGAAGTGTTGATCACTGATGTCAGAGTAGTGGAAATGCTGAGGCAGCTTTGGTTCAGAAAGAGTGGAACAGAAAGGTGCAGTCTAGGGAAAGGTTCTAGGTAAGACATAAGATTAGATATTCCCTAAATTTTGTTAGTACTTCACAGTGCAAAGAAGGCTTCACTGATATACAGCATTCTGCTACTGCTGACACAGTCATAGATCAGCTTCAGACTAGTCCTTTAAGAATATAGTTTGCTAATTTGCGCGTTTAACATATTCTGCAGCCAGATTAAGAAGCCCAAGCCTGGTAGGGCACAATAGTACTGAGGACCAGCAGAAGACCTGCAAGCTCCATGATGCCTACATGATCTTTGTAATTTATTTTAGTGCTAGGTTCTATCACTCGCATATTGCTGTTGGCATGATCCAATTCATAAAACTGTACTGTCTTTGCAGTGCATTATCAGAAGATTATACACCGGGATGTCAAGCCGTCCAATCTTTTAGTGGGGGAAGATGGACACATCAAGATTGCTGACTTTGGGGTCAGCAATCAGTTTGAAGGAACAGATGCTTTACTGTCTAACACAGTGGGAACACCAGCCTTCATGGCTCCTGAGACCCTGTCGGAGACACGCAGAATATTTTCTGGAAAGGTAAATTGCTGGTTGATGTGATAAAGTTGTATGTATAGTTATATAGCAATGATGTAAAAAAAAAAAATATATATATCTATATAAAATGCAACTTGTTATAGTTGTTCAGTGATGATAAAATACAACTTAGAATTGTGTGTTGTTGTCATCAGTCATAAAGGAATATTTATGTTTAAAAGTGAACCTGTGCTTTACCTAGGCAGAGCAAATGGTTCACGTACCTGTTGCGCATATTCACCAGGCGGGTCCTATTTTGTATGGAGAGCCTTTAAATCACTCCCCTCACATGAGAAAACTCTTGGACTAGGTGATTAGCCACTCATACAGGCTGATACATGAGGGGGGGATAGAAAGTCCTTAGCACTTCCATTGTTTGCTTCCTGCAGCTGAACGGTGGAATAGGGAAGTGAAGGTAAGGCAAGTATATGTAGTTGGGAAGGGGGGAGTTATTTGAATCTGTACCTGTGGGCAAAGCTCAGGTGTATTTTATAGGCAAAAAAATATAATTTGCACAATGCACAGGGTGTGTAAATTATAATAGAAAGCTGTAAGCCGGGGTGCTTTTATATCAGATGTGTTTTTATAAGATTTTTGTGCACTTTGGCTTGTAGCCTTTGACTGGCCATATAATTAGTTTTTATTCCATTTTTTTTTTTTACATTTTTGATTGCCAGATGGAATAATTCACCCGTTTACACAATTTTCAACCAGAATTTATTTTCACAATATAACTTGTTTTCACACGACAATATTATATTTTATTTATTTACACATGCTACACATATTTTGCGATATTTACATTGTTAACTTAATATTTAATCATTTTTATTCACAAACACATTTACCTTCCTTTTTTCGACTTGTATTTTCATTATACAGCCACAATTAGGATTTGATCACTGGCACTGTATTTAGTTTGTGTTATTTTCACATTTTCATACAACTTAAAGACCAATTAAAAGGTGGAGCACACACAACCAAGCGCAGCACCCCGGCTTACACTTGATCACGTTGATAGATATTGCTGCAGCTGGTTAATTTCTGTAAATATATCCTAGCGCAACTACCCTGGTTACAATCTATAATAGAAAGCTGTTTGTTATGTGTGGAAGGCTGCTGCAAAAATCTGACTTTGCAGCATGCCGGCTCTTACACATTATGCTAAGCTTCTGGGTACTGCCGGGAGTGAGGGATGTGACTCGAGCAGTGAAGTGCTCTGATCGCATCACCTTATACTTCACACTACTTGGCCATTCACAAAATGCCTTGTATTTTTTTTTTCAAAGAATACAAGTCAGTCTGTGATTGGAGGAGGGGGTGGTGATGTGACATCATCCGTTTGGGGAAAAATACTAGACATTTTGAGACTGGGCAAGTAGTGAGGAGGGGCGAGTGATGCGAACAGAGCACTTCACTGCTTGAGTTGCATCTCTCCCTTTTTTGGTGCCCGGAACTTGGCGTTATGTGCAGGAGATGGAATACTGCAAGGTAAGATTTTTATATTTTGGATTCTGTGTCTATGAGCGCCTCTTAGGCTTTTTAGTATCAGGCAACTGTTTCCCAAAGTTGTTTTCATCAGTGAATGCATGCATCTTCATTCAAATGGAAAACGCAGTATTTGCCATGAAAAGGCTGCATTTAACCTGCTTGCCTGCAGATCAGATCTATTTCTGTTGGACGTTGTGTCCAAAGAAATGCAGTACAATGCAAAGCAGCTCAAACACAGCCTCTGAACTGCAATGCGTACTGCTTAATTAAAGTCAGTGGGATTTTGCTGACCTGCATTTGACTTGTATTCCAAATGCATGTCAATACAATACCTGCCGACATGCGCTCTAGGGCTGCCACCTGGTCTTCTGTTCACAGCTTCCCTAAATTCTGGTGGACGGTTATGTCTCGTTTGATGCCAGTTTTGTGCATAAGGTCCTTTAGGTAGCTCTTTGCACTGGAGACAGTCCCCAGTTTCCTGTTTTTTTAAATTGGACCTGTTAGCGAATTGTTTGCTGTGTTGTTCACCCTTCAGTTGAACTGTTTTGGATGTTCCAGAGGTTTACTTTTTTTTTGATGTACTCCTGTGACCCAAAGTCCTGCTGCCCGATATATATTGACAGACCAGAGTCACGCCACGTTCAATATTGTCAGGATCCACCCACAGCCTGATTAACAGCTCTCCCCTGCAGGGAAGAGACCATGAGCTGAGAGATTAGTGACCACATGATTGCTCAGCTCTCGGTATATAGAGCTGGCATGTGACAGCTGCAGAGTCCCACGCCAGCTCTTTATATTGAGAAAATAGGATATATATATACACTATATTGCCGAAAGTATTGGGACACCCCTCCAAATCACTGGATTCAGGTGTTCCATGAAATTTCCATGCTACTAAATATTCCACGGTCAACTGTTAGTGGTATTCTAACCAAGTGGAAGCAGCTGGGAACAACAGCAACTCAGCCACGAAGTGGTAGGCCACATAAAATGACAGAGCGGGGTCAGCGCATGCTGAAGTGCATAGTGCGCAGAAGTCGCCAACTGTCTGCAGAGTCAATAGCTACAGACCTCCAAACTTTGTGTGGCCTTCAGATTGGCACAACAGTGCTTAGAGAGCTTCATGGAATGGGTTTCCATGGCCGAGCAGCTGCATCCAAGCCTTACATCACCAAGTGCAATGCAAAGCGTCGGATGCAGTGGTGTAAAGTACACCGCTACTGGACTCTAGAGAAGTGGAGACGTGTTCTCTGGAGTGACGAATCACGCTTCTCTGTCTGGCAATCCGATGGACATGTCTGGATTTGGCGGTTACCAGGAGAACGGTACTTGCCTGACTGCATTGTGCCAAGTGTAAAGTTTGGTGGAGGGGGGATTATGGTGTGGGGTTGTTTTTCAGGGGTTGGGCTTGGCCTCTTAGTTCCAGTGAAGGGAACTCTTAAGGCATTAGCATACCAAAACATTTTGGACAATTTCCTGCTCCCAACATTGTGGGAACAGTTTGAGGATGGCCCCTTCCTGTTCCAACATGACTGCGCACCAGTGCACAAAGCAAGATCCATAAAAACATGGATAAGTGAGTTTGGGGTGGAGGAACTTGACTAGTCCTGACTTCAACCCGATAGAACACCTTTGGGATGAATTAGAGCGGAGACTGCGAGCCCGGCCTTCTCATCCAACATCAGTACCTGACCTCACAAATGAGCTTCTGGAAGAATGGTCAAACATTCCCATAGACACACTCCTAAACCTTGTGGACGCCTTCCCAGAAGAGTTAAAGCTGTTATAGCGGCAAAGGGTGGGCCAACTCAATATTGAACCCTACGGACAAAGACTGGGATGCCATTAAAGTTCATGTGCGTGTAAAGGCAGGCGTCCCAATACTTTTGGTAATATACTGTAGTGTATATAGCATAGGTTTGAAATATGTTTTTTATAGTTTTAAAACTATTGAAAGTCTATTTATTCTGAATCTGTATTAATTACCACCAAAATGGCTCCATAGATTCCTACCAACAGAAACCTCACAAAAACTCTCAATTAACACAATCTAGAGGCTAGTGATATTTTAGGGAGTGATAATTTGTGCAATGATTTTGTAAAATTAACATTTATATACAAAATACCTTAAAGATCTATAACTGACCCTGCAATAAAATCTATAGTGAATGGAAAACCTCAAAGGCCAATAAAATATATAATCAATATAAGGAGGGCATGCGTGCTTTAAGATGTCCCATTCTTCATATCTCATTGTGACCTGGCACTGCTCCTTCTTTGTTTAATATCTGCAGATAATTCACATC
This sequence comes from Nanorana parkeri, assembly GCF_000935625.1. Taxonomy (NCBI): domain Eukaryota; kingdom Metazoa; phylum Chordata; class Amphibia; order Anura; family Dicroglossidae; genus Nanorana; species Nanorana parkeri. The sequence goes on along the minus strand of NW_017306281.1, from coordinate 312,837 downwards.
TATGCTTTGAGTAGGAGGTGTGGGAAGTTGCTATGGATACAAAATCTTGTGATACAGTGTACTGTGCATGGCAGGTGTACATTGTTAGCAGATTAACACTTTAATTTTATTACCTTTTCTGTCTTTCTTTTTTTTTTTTTCAGGCTCTGGATGTTTGGGCAATGGGAGTCACCCTGTACTGTTTTGTGTTTGGCCAGGTATGTGTTTTCACGAATAGCTATGTATGTCTTAATTAAATGCCTTTCAATTAAATTTTCTCTGATTTATTTTTAGAACCGTTAAAATATCTTGTAAGTTAATGACTGATCTCGCACAAAGTGTGAGGTCAAAGGTTTACCATAGTTAATAACCTTACTATTTTTCAGCTTTTGTCCACTTGCGTAATAAAATCCTCTGGCGATAGACTACAAGTTAATAATTAGAGCTATATTTTAGATGGAGATGACATCCTGCCCAAACATGGATTAGAAATCACTACAGAATCTGTACATGAAATTAGCTTGAAATTAGAGGTGCACCGAAATGAAAATTTTGAACCAAAACAGAAAATAAAGAAAAAAGTCAGGCCAAAACCAAAAATAATTTTTTTTACTAACCTTTTTTTCAAATATGTTATTCTTATTTATTTTTTATAAACGTTTTAATTTTTTTATATTTTGTTTATTTTTATTAAATATTTTAGTTTTTTAACTTTACTGGGGGCTTCGGTGGAATATCAGGGGTCTAAACAGATCCCTGATATTTCCCTTTTAAAATGGAAAAAGAGATTGAGGGCACAGAGTCCACAATCTCTTTTTCTGCAGCCCCTTTTATAAATGAACAGGAAGCCTCTATACTGAGTGTTCCTGTTTATTCATAAATTGTGGAGATAGTATGTTTACTATCTCCACAATCATGAATGAACAGGAAGTGATGTAGATCACTTCCTATTCATTCATAACTGGTATATAGTAACTCATGCTATGTCCAGTTATTTACAAACATTCAGTGATCAATGATTGCTGACTCCTTGTGCCACTCTCCATCCTGGATCGGCTTTCACAGGAGGGTGAGCTCTGTCTATTTTGACAGCTGACTCCTCCCCCTCACTGCCTGTTCAGGTTCCTGTGACAGTGCACGGCTGTCTCTGGAGGAGTTCCCAGCCTCCTGTGACATCGCGGCTCACAGCCCCACAACGCTCGGTCTCCTCTGACAGTTTCTGTCAGAGGAGCCCAAAAGTGCCATTTTTGGCCGATATGTTTCGATGGCCGAAATGTCAGTGCATCCCTACTTAAAATAAATAGTGTAGAATAAAGCTGGCCAAAGCCATTATTCTATACTATTAAAATAGACATTTCAAACCACTCCAGATGGCTCATGGATTGGTCTGTGATGGTAGGTTTGTGCCACCAAGGTTGGAGTGGGTTGTTTCTTAAAAAAGAAGGTTCCAATTCAAGCATACAGTAAGATACAGGGGACAGAGGTGGCTCTTCTTCCCATGATCCCTGGTTCCCTGCGATCAATTAAGAAGCATATTTTGCTTTTCTATCTAATAGCTTTTTTCTCATAGCAGCCCACACCGTAATTTCTAGATTTCTAGACCATGGAAATCATCCTCCTTACCATCTCATGCCTCTTGGCCTGACATTATTAATGACCTGATGCACATGGAAGACTTGGTGGCCGGGGATCTTTATACTGGGCAGACCACTTTCTGTGTGTATGGACTTGCTGGTCTCCATTTTGACCCTCTGTGACTTTGCGGTTGGACTTGATGGAGTTATGTCTTTATTCAACCTCAAATGCTATGTAACTATGTAGGAAGGGATTTCTCCTGGCTTTCAAGCCAGGTGGAATTACTGGGATTGTGTGTTAGACTCTAGAATCCCTCATTTTGTCGGACATTTCCTCTGTGTGGGAAAAAGCTTTTATGTTATTTCTGCCGGGACAAATAATTGGGCAGGAAGTCAGTAATCTTACATAGAGCAAACTGTGTTTTTGGGTACCTTTCCGTTGGATTTTGACCCTAACACCATAAATTGCAACTGGGATACTGGCCTGCTAAAAGATCTTTCCATATGCATGTGTTATCATGTTAGCTACAGATGCTTGTTTATGTACTGAACAGACACCCCTGGCATCCAGGAAACAGAAGAGATCATCTGGGAAAATCTTTTTCGGATAACTGACTTTTTTTCCCCCTGACCTCTGTCAGTGGGTTGTCTACAGAAATTTTGATAGCCTGTGGAAATTTCTTTTGTAACAAAGTTCTTTTGGCAGAGTTATCTATCATCTATGGCACGCCTATCATAATACACAGCCAAATTAAGCTAAATATACACTTTCTCAGTTTCTGTACAGACTGATCTGTTTTAATGAATGTATAGTAGAAATGTAATGTGTTTTTTCCATGCGATCAGCTTGCTGCAAATGATCTATTAATGTGTTAATGTTGTTTAATGTTAACACTCGTCTTGGTCCAGGGAGGAAAATAACATAGTTATACTTACCCAATCCTCCTTTTAGACTGAACCCTGGAGCCTCTCTCCCTCTCCACTGCAGCAGTCTAAGGTCCGTGAGTCATCTATACACTGTGTATTGGACATGAGGACACTGAGGGACATACGAGCGCCACAGCTGAGGAGGACCTTGTTATTTTCCTCCCTAGATCAAAACAAGCACTTAACCATTGCAGTGCAGGGGTAGCCCAAGGATTACACTGCAAGGGTTAATTATTATAATTATACAGGATTTATATAGCGCCAACAATTTGCGCAGCGCTTTACAATATAGGGAAGACATTACAATCACAATACAAATCAAGACAAGATGGTAAGGAGGGCCCTGCCCCTGAGGGCTTGCAATCTAAAAAAAAAAAAAGATTATTTGGAGTTCTGCCCTATAAATTTAAATATATATATATACAGACAACTGTATGTGTTTATTCCAGCTCTGCTTCCTAGTTTAAAAAGCTGCACAATGTTTGTGTTTTACTTCTCTTCTCAATGCAAATCTATGATTTGGCTAACTCTCAGAAAACAATGCACTCCCTGTGAGGCCATTTATGGCCCAGAGGTATACATTGGAAATTAAACATGTTTTTAAAACCTGAGGACCGCTTCTTAATATACTACAGATGCGTGAATACATAGGTAATTGTTTTGGAAAGGGGAGGTAAAGGTGAACTAATGTTTTATTGTAAACACTGCGGTATTAAAATATTATTATGCACAAACAGAAAATTTACTGTACTTTCCATTTACGGAACTCATATGCTTACTGGAGTTTAAAAACCCGTAGATATCACATGCTTAAATACATGTAAATGTATTGGCATCTATTTGTAAATCATATACATGTACTGCATAGTAGACTGCTTAGTATTTACTGTTGTCTTAAATGTTTTCAGTGCCCATTTATGGATGAGAGGATTTTATCACTTCACAGCAAGATAAAGAATCAGCCACTGGAATTTCCAGACCAGTAAGTCACACTGTGCCCTATTTGTAGTATGGTAGCTCACCTAACAATAAGGAAAATACTAGTGATACAACTAGAAAAGGATCTGATTGCCTGTTGTAGTCACCAAAGACACAATTTTCTCTACTACCACCAATAGATCATCCTCAAAGCCTATGCTGCTTAAGCTAGAGTTATTGTACAGTAATGAAAAAAAAACAGCTTTAAATATCTTCTCTTAACAGGCCAGAAATATCGGAAGACCTAAGAGATCTAATTGTGAAGATGCTAGATAAAACCCCAGAATCTAGGATTAGTGTACCTGATATAAAGGTAAGCTCAATGTCTTTCTGCATGACCTTTTCATGTGAAGGTGCTCGAACATGCCCGTAAACCCATGGAGGCATGTATAGCCAAGAAAGTATTACACATGAAATTCACATAAGTGTGCATGTTGACTGTTGTGCACTTCAAAGTTGAGCTATAGCCAATGAGCCAATTCATAATTTATACTTCAGATGCCCCAATATACTAAACATGTATGCCTTATCAAAAAACACTAGTGCGTGGTGTGACCTAAAAGACTTCATTCATGTACCCTGGGTGTACCATGTAAGCCTTTGTCTTCTTCCCTTCCTGCTGTCTTACCTAAAAAAAATCACCGGGCCAGCATTTGGTTTGGGCACCACGTACCATACTGCTGCATAGTCAAAGACAGCTGGTTTCTACATGTAGGTGGCAAACAGTGTTTGCGGGATTTTTTTAATAAATACTTTGTAACAATATGATTGTTACAAAGTATTTGGAATGGTCCAAAGGATTGTATTTTGATCTGCATATAATGTTTTTTAAAGCAACCTCACAAGTGGGGAAAAAGTGTTTTTTTTTAAATTGTTCCTACTAAAGCCATTGTTATCCCTTACTTAAAGGAGAACTATAAGGTGAGTGATTTTCACTCAACCTCAAAGTTCGAGCCGACATGTGACAATGAAACTGTCACACGTCGGCTCAAAAGATCGGGAAGTGAGCGAACACATGCCGTCGCTCGCTCACTTCTCGACCATGTCCCTGCAGAGAGCCGTGACTGTCACTCATGGCTCCCTGCAGGGATTCCCACCGCTCCGATCCTCCAGTGCTGACTGGTGGAGGCGGCAGGTACAGCTGGCTCTGCCTCTAGATGGGCAGAGCCAGCTGTCAATCACGCCTTTGACTTCGATGCTCCGCCACGCCCCCTGCCATCCCAAAACAAAGTGAGCCGGTCGGAATGTGATCCAGTGCATTCCGGTATCAATCGGGCCGGAACGCACTGGGGCTCGTGTGAACTATCCCTAAATGCTGTATAATAATAATGGCTGGCACATGTTAAAGCCCTATAGATATGTACATTGTGTTATTCTTGCAATGCCTAACCACTACATCAATTGCTATTTTAAGATGCACCCATGGGTCACCAAGCATGGCGCAGAGCCTCTGCCAAGTGAGGATGAGAACTGCACTCTGATAGAGGTCACTGAGGAAGAAGTAGAGAACTCAGTGAAGCATATCCCGAGCTTGGCTACAGTGGTAGGTCTACTGCTTTGTACTGTTATTGTTGCCATTGTCTCCCACTCTCCAGTCCCCAGGCCACACTGCACAGCTTATTGGTATACTGTTCTTGTCACTGAGCAGGGATTATTGAATCAGTAATAGTGACTTATGAGCTTCCTGGTTTCATGTTCAAATGATTAAAGTTTGAATCCCTATTGTAGGGGTAGACAGCTCCAGCTGTGGTGAAACTAGAAATAACATCTACCTCTGGGAGTCATGTCAGTGGCTGTCAGTCTTGCAATGCCTTATAAGAATTTGTAATTTTACCACAGCTGGAGTGTAGGGGTTGCCTACCCCTGCCTTATTGTACCCTGCCAGCGATAATTTACTATTTTCTTTTCCCCAGTCCTGTGTAATAGAAAAAGAAAAGAGCACTTATTATTTCCTGTCAACATTACTGAAGAGTTCTTGTGCACATTAAGCTTTACACTCTCATAGATTATATTTCCCTGGGACCTAAAGTGAAGGGAGATCTATACAATGGTATATACAGCAAAACAAATCTGAAAGGGGTATTAACTAGGGATTAGCCGACATGTGACAATGAAACTGTCACACGTCGGCTCAAAAGATCGGGAAGTGAGCGAACACATGCCGTCGCTCGCTCACTTCTCGACCATGTCCCTGCAGAGAGCCGTGACTGTCACTCATGGCTCCCTGCAGGGATTCCCACCGCTCCGATCCTCCAGTGCTGACTGGTGGAGGCGGCAGGTACAGCTGGCTCTGCCTCTAGATGGGCAGAGCCAGCTGTCAATCACGCCTTTGACTTCGATGCTCCGCCACGCCCCCTGCCATCCCAAAACAAAGTGAGCCGGTCGGAATGTGATCCAGTGCATTCCGGTATCAATCGGGCCGGAACGCACTGGGGCTCGTGTGAACTATCCCTAAATGCTGTATAATAATAATGGCTGGCACATGTTAAAGCCCTATAGATATGTACATTGTGTTATTCTTGCAATGCCTAACCACTACATCAATTGCTATTTTAAGATGCACCCATGGGTCACCAAGCATGGCGCAGAGCCTCTGCCAAGTGAGGATGAGAACTGCACTCTGATAGAGGTCACTGAGGAAGAAGTAGAGAACTCAGTGAAGCATATCCCGAGCTTGGCTACAGTGGTAGGTCTACTGCTTTGTACTGTTATTGTTGCCATTGTCTCCCACTCTCCAGTCCCCAGGCCACACTGCACAGCTTATTGGTATACTGTTCTTGTCACTGAGCAGGGATTATTGAATCAGTAATAGTGACTTATGAGCTTCCTGGTTTCATGTTCAAATGATTAAAGTTTGAATCCCTATTGTAGGGGTAGACAGCTCCAGCTGTGGTGAAACTAGAAATAACATCTACCTCTGGGAGTCATGTCAGTGGCTGTCAGTCTTGCAATGCCTTATAAGAATTTGTAATTTTACCACAGCTGGAGTGTAGGGGTTGCCTACCCCTGCCTTATTGTACCCTGCCAGCGATAATTTACTATTTTCTTTTCCCCAGTCCTGTGTAATAGAAAAAGAAAAGAGCACTTATTATTTCCTGTCAACATTACTGAAGAGTTCTTGTGCACATTAAGCTTTACACTCTCATAGATTATATTTCCCTGGGACCTAAAGTGAAGGGAGATCTATACAATGGTATATACAGCAAAACAAATCTGAAAGGGGTATTAACTAGGGATGTCCCGATAACACTTTTTCAGGACCAAGTACAAGTACTTCCACTAATGTACTTGTCGATAACAATTACCGATACTTTTTCGTAAAGGGACAGGTGACATTTTTTGCATGCCTGATAACACGCTTTTTACTGTCACACCTGATATGGGTACTCATTGGCTTTAATGTGCTATGAGTCCTTATTGACTGTCTTTTCCTGTGAGTGCCCACTGACTACCCCTTCCTATGGATGTCCACTGACTGCCCCCCACAGATGGGTGTTTACTCTCTGCCTTGTCCTTTGGGTGCCCACTGGCTTTCCCACTCTTGTGGGTGTCCACTGGCTGCCCTGTCATTTAGTGCCCACTGACTGCCCATAGGGTAGGGGCGGCTGCTCCATCATGTCCGTGCCCACTGTTTCGGTTCACTTGCTTGTCAGCCGACTCAGCAAGTGAACCGAAGATTCGATTCATGAATCGGTTCTTTTTAATGAACTGATGCAAATGAACCGATTCATTTGAAAGATTTGAACTTCCCATCTCTACTCGCATGTGAGGAGGACGTCTGCGGCACTGAGCGGAGTTGCGACGCGTCACTGCTGTGGGCGGAGCACCAGGTTGAGTCCTCTGGGCAGTCGCCGGCCTCCTACATTAGGACCCAACCTGGAGCTCCGCCCACAGCAGCGACGCTCCTCCGCTCAGCCTGCCCAGAGGACCCCACCACGGAAGGTAAAGTAAGAAAAACAAAACAGCGCAAGCTTCGGCGCTATGCATCGGGGCATTTTGACAAGTACAAGTACTTGTCAAAATGCCCTGTATCGGTCCTGATTCCAATGCTAGCATCGGTATCGGGACATCCCTAGTATTAACCCTTCCCTACTCTATCCTTCAGTGTTTTTTATGAAGTTTTACTTTAAATCTGAGTTTTCTGCTATAATTAATAGCAGCCCATAAATGCTTGCGTTAACACTGGCCCTTTTGGCAAAGTTGCTTCTAAACCCAAGGAAATTTCCAGGTCTCCTGTGACATATGCTGAGAACTCCTCTGCACCTCTTATATTTCGTATTATTTCCTAATATCACTTTTATTGCCTTTTTTTTGTAACTGCATTCATTCTGTGCTGGCAATAATTCTGCTTCTGTTTGGTCTTTTCTCTATTCTTGTATAATAGAAAAAGAGTAGAACCCATCCTTTTTCTTGTCATCATTTCTTCAGGGGTCTTATGCACATTTATCCTAACACTCTTGGAGAGTATGCTCCATGTCTCTCCCTGCCCTCCTCCTAAATGTGGCACTCCCATTCATCCCACCTCCCATTACATTCTTGTCTATTGTGGCTGCTTCTCTAATCCTTCGTTGTCATTTTGTGTCCCACTGGAGTTTATATAATTGCATTACCAGGAAATCTAGCAGAAAACATACACGCACAGCACAAATAGTACTGACAGGCAATAGACATAACACATACAGACAGAGTACACACACACAGAACAGGCACAAAGTCGGAGCCTAGACAGAGCACACACACAGCAGACACAGAACAAGCACAGTCAGAGCACACTATCACCATCAACACACATCCAATACAACAAGGTGCGTATTCCTCATATCAGGACACTGGAAATGTAGAGCATTCCTTCATGCCCCATATACAGTCTAAACAATGGTTTCGAGTGTGACCATTATTCACAAGGCTTACTACACAGAAGCCATGGTTTCGATGCCTTGTACTGAAAATGGCCAACACACCTTAAATATTTAGATGCAAGTAAGTGTGTAAGGTTTATATATCATGTAGTATATATAATATAATTGTATAATATTTTTTCTAAGATGAATATCCTGCTACAGGAATTATTTTCTTAATGTCATAAATCCTCCATTACCTTATGTGATGACATGTTCAGAAGATTTTCCTGCAGCATTTTATTCATAGAGTAAATTGTAACTGTAAAGGTCATTATTAAAGGCACTTGTTATCTCTGAGTTTATCAACCCTTCAGCGACTAAGTCACTTCAGCAGTGATGTAAGGGTTAGAGGATGGAACCACAGTGCACGGTGGGTGACACTGACATCCAACACTCCAGCAAGTGTTGAATGCAGAAATGTCTGTTGGAGGCTGCCGTGCTTCAACAGAATGCAGATCGGTAACATGGGCCACCAGAGGTAAGTATACTATTCACTACTTTATACTACCTCATTTGCAGGGAACTGCTTTGGCAATAAGTAATTTTAAGGTCAATTAAAGTATATGTAAACCCTATCAATAAAATGTTATATACAGTAGTCTATATTTTGTACATCAAATGTTATATACAGCATTTGATATTAAAGCCAAATGTTTTTTAACCTGTTTCAAATGCTGATTAAATAATTTACAATGAATGCCGCTCTTTGATGTTTAAAAGTTTTAGCTTCCTGCAGAATCAGCTGGCTCCTATGGAGCCACGCTTGTTTGTGCTAGTAAGCTGTGTGTGTCTCCACAAACACACAAATGAAGTAACAAGATGTCACCAGCACACTGAAAATATATGTGAACCAAAAGTCCTTTATTGACGCATATTGTCACATAGATGGCAATGTTTTGGGGCCACAAACACACAAGCACAGCAAGCCAATCCACTCCTCTGCTCTCTGCTTCTCCCTCCTCTGTTCTCCAGTCTAATAGATGGACAGCTGCTGGAGTCCGCTCCATCCATTGTGTTCTTGTACTGGACACAAAGTTCAGGAAAGCAGAGATGAGAGAGTTGGAGCTGTTCAGAAACATGATGACAATAAGTGCTTGGGCAACAATGTAAAGAATTACATTGGGCAATGTACCGTATATTTGTTTGACCTGGATTCATAATTGAAAAAAGTTAGATTTATATGTTTTACAGCGCTGCATGACGGAATAAATGTCAGTCAAAGTACCGCAGCGCTGAATACTGAAAAATGGCCTGGATGGGAAGGGGGTTTAACACCGCGGATGTCAACTGGTTAAAGTAGCATCAAGCTCAGATTTCATAAGCCAATTTCACTCTTATGGAGACTGTAAGTGGCTATGCTGACCCAGCGTGTTCTGCTGTTGTCACCATCAGGAAGCCCACCCTGAGCAATGCTATGCAGCCATCGCTGGAATGCATGCATGTACACTGAGTGGCCAGATTATTATGACCACCCCATCAGTACTTCGTTGGGCCACGAGATGACTTTGTTGGGCCGCCTCGTGACTCCACGAGATGTTGAAAGGGGATGCGAGGAATCTGACACTGCACTGTTGCCCTTCTGTTGTCTTGTAACAGTCTTGCCACTCTCCGTTCTGCCCTAACATTGACTAGTCGCTGACGGCCACAATTCGCACGTTCAGACCCAGATTTTCGGCTGACAGTCTAGTCTTTAACCACTTGCTGACCGCGGTGTTTACACCCCCTTCCTGTCCAGGCCATTTTTCATTATTCAGAGCTGCGGTACTTTGACTGACATTTATTCCGTCATGTAGCGCTGTACTGAAATGAATTTTATACAATTTTTTGGGGACAGATAGAGCTTTCTTTTGGTGGTATTTAATCACCACTGCAGTTTTAATTTTTTACTATATAATGAAAAAAGTACCGAAAATTTGGGGAAAAAACAGTTTTCCCTATGTTTTGTTATAAAACAGTTATGTTACCCAAATTTTTGACTAAATATAAAAGACGGGGTCACATCGGGTAAATAGACACCAAACATGTTAAGCTTTAAAATTGCGTGCGTCCGCGAACTCGCAAAAACTACCATACCCAAAATCGTCCATAGGCGACACTTTAAAAGCTTTTACCGCTCATCAGTTTAGTGTTATCAGTGATTGATGACCCTAGACTTATTGCTCTCACTGCGACGTTCGCGGCGATACGTAACATGTGCGGCGTAATGGATGCAATTGTCGTTTACGCACTTAGGCGCACTCGATGCATGTTTGCATGTGTATGTGGGGGGCGGGGGACTTAAAATTTTTTTACTTTTTTTAAAATTACCTTTATATATGTGACTTTTATTTTTTAAATATTTTTTTTAACTAATTCTTTTAAACATTTTTTTTCACTTAACTTTATTGCTATCACATAGGGGACTAACAAGCCCCCTTTGTGATAGCTAATTTTCAGTGACAGGTCCTCTTTATGGAGACATCAGGGGTCTTTAGGACCCCTAATGTCACCTAGGGACCCCCAGAGAAGCTGATGAAGCAAACACCTGCTTCACCAGCTTCTCTCTGGTTTCTGTACCGGAGAGTGACACTGAAAGCAGGCAGTGATGTAACACACATCACTGCCTGCATTCCGAAGAGGAGGAGGAGATCAAACGGGGCTCGTGTACAGAGCTCCGTTTGATCTCCGGCTGCAGAGCTGCTGTGCTGGTCCCGGGCTCACACCGGGCACAGCGGAGCTTGGGATCGCCAGCTGCGGCGGAGGGGGGCGCACACCCGCACACATATTACAAGCGATCAGGCGTCTCTACAGACACCCGAAACTTAATCCTCCTGTCCCATCGCACTCCTGACCGGACAAAAACCCAAATCCAACCGGGTGGGTGCCTCCGTGAAATGTAGAAAATAATGAAAGGAGTCACTCGCACTACATGATATTAAAGTCAATGCTGTTTATTGACTGAGATAACACACATCTCCTTAGCGACGTTTCGAGACCATGCGGTCCCGTCCTCAGACAAACAGTGACTACTTTCATCTATCTACAGACACCCGAACGCTTGTATGTAAACAGCCATCGCCAGCTGTTTACATTGCAGGCTGATTTCCCGCTTTAAAAACGCCCACCCGCATTCAAGAAGCCGCTGTCCGGCCGTTTGATTACAACGGCCAGACAGCAGGTGGTTAAACACTTTAACAACAGCTGCTCTTGAACATTTAACAAATCTTGCTGTTTTGCTGATACTCACTCCATGGCTCCGAGCGCCAACAATCATCCCACGTTCAAAGGCTGTTAAATCGTGTTGTTTACACATATCTTCAGAAAAAAATCACTTCTACTGTCGTGGTAAACAACCTGCTTCCCTATTTATAATGGTCTGGCCCTCTAGCAACTTCAGCGCAAAATTATAGCTAATTTGCCTACAAACGTCAGGTGGTCATAATAAACTGGCCACTCAGTGTAGATAGGAAGTGGCTGCAAGAGATCAGCTGCACTTAGCTGGGAAAAAAACCAATATTGTGTGTGTGTATATAGAACGTTATTCAGTTAGGGCCCATTCACATTGTTGCAGTCCATTAACAAGCATTATTTTGTATGTTAACATAAAGGCAGCACATTCATTTCAGTGGGCTGCCAATGCATAATGGGTCCCGCACCATTCTTTTCTACACAGTGTACCACAACTCATGGTATTGTGTTACAGTGAGTTGTGGTGTGTTGTTTTAGTGTGTTTGGGTGTCATTGAAAGTAAATGGGTGCCATTTACTTTCAATGATGCCCAAACATACTAAAGCAACACACTAAAGCAACACACTGCGGTGCGCAGTGCACTAACTTGCCTATTGTGCATTGCAGTAATGCGTGTTACCGCATGTGATTACAATGCATAGGTGTGAATGGGCCCTTAGATCTAAATTAGTATTCGATTGATTGATCAAATGTATTGAACTGTGTATGTTGTGAAATAAGATGCTGTACTCAGTTGTAGCCAGGCCAGTATGGCAGAATTGTGTTTATACAGAATGAGAGTAACTGGTATGTATATACATATGGCATAATACATCGCTAGGTTATGACATGCTAATATATTAGAAAATCATCAGACATGATGTGCTTGATAAAACTTTTGAAATGTTCACAGATATTGGTGAAAACAATGCTTCGGAAGCGATCTTTTGGAAATCCGTTTGACGGAAGCAAAAAAGAAGAGAGATCCTTGTCCTCCCCTGGAAATTTACAAACGTAAGTGGACCATTATTGTGATCCACCTTCAGTATACTTTGTTTAAAATTCTGTAGCAGCAGCTTGAATAGAAATATGGAAGCTGCCTTTGCTAACTTGCAAGGTCCTTGAAAGTCATCCTGATTTCTATATCGCCCCTTAAAGGACACAGTAATTCTTACACAGTTGAGTTATACTGCTGCCTACAGGAGGTTGTGACACAGGCAAACGAAAAACTGCCCCACAATAACACTGCCTCTAATCGTCACGCCTCAATTGTATACAAGTATTCTAGGAGGTTTTACACATTTTATTTAGTTCTGCTCAAAAAAAAGTCCTATCTAGATTTGTGGCAACTTTTTCATTCTTATTTTTTCACTTTATTTTTTTCTTCAACCAAGATTCTCGACACACCATAGATATTTTTTTCCTTCTCTCAAATACGCTGCTTGTACTGGTCCCTACACAGCAGTTATCCAGATCTACGTATACTCAGCAACAGCTTTGAATGCCAAACCCAGCTAAATTCAAAAATCAGGTAGCTAGTCCTTCAGGTACTGGATTTCGGTTTGTGGTGCTTTTTTTTTGTGCACACATGATTACCTATTAGCCTGAGTCTGCTGAGCCAAGCTCCCTGACACCTTTCTGGTGGTTGAAGTGCTATGTATTACATCAAAGAATATTAGTTTACACAGCCTGTTGCAAAATACAGCAAGGTGAGCCAGGAGAGAGAGCGGAGAGAGACAGACAGGAGAGAGAGCAAGGAGAGACAGCCAGGAGAGAGAGCAAGGAGAGACAGCAAGGAGAGACAGCCAGGAGAGAGAGAGCAAGGAGAGACAGCCAGGAGAGAGAGCAAGGAGAGACAGCAAGGAGAGACAGCCAGGAGAGAGAGAGCAAGGAGAGACAGCCAGGAGAGAGAGCAAGGAGAGACAGCCAGGAGAGAGAGGAGAGACAGCCAGGAGGATGAGCAAGGAGAGACAGCCAGGAAAGAGAGGAGAGACAGCCAGGAGGATGAGCAAGGAGAGATAGCCAGAAGAGCGAGCAGAGACAGCCAGGAGAGAGCGAGGGAGGTTTTTTTTTCGTTGGTAGATCTCGTCATTTGAAAAGTAGATCTTAAACACAAAAATTGTGGGCACCCCTGATCTAATCTGAACAAGTAAGTAATCTTTATAATGATCTAATTCACAATACTGGCTTCAGTTCTTTAAGCCACAACAAGTTTGCATATAATGATTTTTGGCTTTCCTCGGCCAGAGACTTGTAAAGTATTGAAGCCGGTAGCAGCCAGTAACGCTAGCTTTTGTAGAATTAGATTAGCAAGGGCAGCCTGCATTTTGCTCATGAAAGGTCCTCTGGCCTGCATTTAGTGGAGGCAGCTAATACGGCATTGATATTAAATCAGTCTCTTAGTTTACTAGGGAATATTGGCATTACCGATCCTCTTTTTGCAGGTAAAATGGCTGTCATTAAGTGTGCATAACATATCTTTTCAGCTGGTGGGGTCTGTATATTGCATATGAACCAGTGTGGGTGTAAATAGAGTGCTCAGATTAATTTCTTTTTTTGATTCTAGAAAAAACAAAACAGGGAAATTATCCGCAAAAGGTAACCATAGTAAAGGTTCTGAAGCAGTCTTTCTGTCCGCCTAACCTAACACAGCTTTGCATGGTGTTCTCACACACAGTCTTACACAAGGCAGGTATCCCCTGTCTACAGATAGTCAAGTAACATGTACTGTGAAGAGCCAGATCATTAGGGAACATGTACACCTGAAGCCTGAGAGATACATTAGTGACATCAAGCAGGGGCTGCCAATGTGTCCAGCAAAAGATCTTTGAACATAGAACATAGAGGTGTAATGAGAGTAGTAGATATTATTGGAATTTGTGTTGTCAACCCTAAGCATCTTCTTCACCATAGCAAATATAAATCTGCCCTTTTATCTCAATGGCAGCTCAAGAACCAGCTTAGCGTGAGGTGTATGATCTGTATTTAGATAGTGGTACATTTTATGACAGCTGGATGTTGCATCTATGAAAATGGGCTCTGGGGTCAATTCAGAACACTTGTTTTAGGTCTATGAATAATTTAGAAATGTACCAGAATAGACCTGTAGTGTTCACCTCATATGTTTTACCAGCAGGGAATTTGATATCACTTTGTTTATAGGCATACAGGAAACAGTCTGTGTAAAAATAGAATCATGAAATCTTACAACAGACGTGGATTCACCACATACTACTTACATTGTACAGAACGAAGTTTGACAACAATTTGAATGTCCTCCCAGGTGATCACATTTAACCATCAATGTGACAAACCTGTGAACCAAACCAAACCAATGAAACTGTCACAGGTCGGCTCAGTAGATCGGGAGTGAGCGAACACATACCGGCGTTCGCTCACTTCTCGATCCTGTCACGGCTCTCTGCCGTGACAGGGGAGGGACTAGATTCCCCCCTCCGATCCTCCAGCGCTGACTGGCTGAACGGATGTGGGAGGGGGCGGGTACAGCTGGCTCTGCCTCTAGATAGGCAGAGCCAGCTGTCACTCACGCAGCTGGGCGGATCCAGACATAATTGTCGGGATCCGCTTCAGCTCTGGTGTCTCAGTATACCGCGAGCTGTAGCTCGCGGTATACTGAGCTTAAGGTGATGGGAGGACGCTAGTTTGTGTCCTCCCGTTACCCTAAGGAGAACTATGGGGGAAAGCCCTAACCCCATAGTTCTCCTTTAATACTGTTCCTGCTGTGGGGAAAGATGAAAGAAACTGATATGATGTTCTAATATTGCCTTGAGGCCATTATCTTCAGGCCCAAACTGGCAGTGTGGACACCCTGAAGTTAGGCTGAAGGGCCGGTGTGTCCAAATGTATTAGATAGCTGGTGTGAGCTCTCCTGGATGGCCCAGGCCTGTTTTAATAAAGCAGTACGTGGTCCTTCTTTACCAATACTTTAGAGTTGAACCAGCACATAAGTCTTACTGCTCCTCTAGGCACAGCAACATTTTGTCATATGAACGCTTTTAATCTTCACTCAGGCCTGGTTATCTTGTTTCCTTTACCTTTCTTGTGTTTAAGGCACCACACACTACATTAGGTGACTGCAAAAAGAAGCATACCGGGGCACGTAGTTTTGTCTACAGTCATTATATAAAGTATTATAAATAAAACCATACTTCCCTTATAGATCCCGCTCCATAAAAATTGCCACCCGCCACCCTAAGGACTCTGAAAAAAGGTCCATTAGCTGTATTTCCTTAGCTTGTGGATTTGGTGGTGTTTTTTTATCTTGCTTCTCTATCTGCAACTAACTTGCTTGACTTTCAGTATCTTGAATTATCTGTTTTGGCTGTTATGATGTTTTACATTATACACAGGCTGCATAGAAGCTTCATTACTTTCTGGAATCCAGGTAACTTTGTCTTTAATTCACAGGATCCAAGGCAACGATGAAAGCTTGAGGGAGAGCGAATTACAAGAGGTTGGAGAGGATGAAGTCCTTTCCTGAGGATCTCTGAGCAGAGATGCTGTGGTTTGGGATTACCATCGGTGACAGACGTGTGTACACGCCATGTATAAAATGAAATGTGCATGCTATGTGCTCAAGAACACCTTATGTTGCTGCATGCGCTCATGACCTTAATGTCCTGCCTTGGGTTGATAACTTGTTTTATGGGCTCACTCTTCCAGGTGACTGCTGGTTACTGATCCAGAGACGGTGCTTTTATTGTAGATATTGCAAAAAAAAAGTCAAAGTGGCTTGTAGCATGTCTTAATGATGCCAAATACGACATATAGTGTACATAAGGCTTTCAGGACATTACAATTTACACAGACAGTGGTCTGACAACACTTTAATGTACTTTATGCCCCGTCGTTAGGGGTTCTTGAATGATACAGGCTTGTTGAACTGTCTTTTGAAGGATCACTTTGAGGTTATATTTTAAGGCTAACCAAAGTGTTTTGTGAACCATTAAAAATCATTCTGATGGTGGCTATCAGATATGCTGGATGGTCAGAGAGCAGCCGTCCATCTTCCTGGCTTTTTGCCAATGGTTATTTTGATATGGATCTAGCAGCAGTGTGTTTGAACTGCTAGGGGGCTTTCTTAACCTATAACATGCCTTGATCTGTTTCATGACATTCACTAATGCATATTCTCCTGCTTACCTATCAGCTCACTATTCATTTATTCTGTGCGCATTACGAATATGAAGGTTTAAATTGCTTGGAGTAAGTACAAAAGGAATGACAAATATGAATTCCAAGGCAGACAACAATACAGCCAACTCTATCTCTGTACATCATGTGCTACATGCAATTCTGTTAGATATTGAACTGCCAATATTATCGCAGTGCTGGAGAATGATTCCTGGCTGGTTTATTTGTATATGAGCTAGTGGATGTTCCCAGTGTAAGGGTATCAGTGCCAACTATTTTGAATCAGTACTGGTAAGCAGATAACTCTCACAAGCTGAGACAAAGGAAGAGTACTGCAAGCCAGTGCTAGCCTTTATTTTCTAACCTACACAAGATGGTTATTTGCCATAAGTGGCACCTAAAATTTCTTTGCTCCAGTTTTTGAAAATTATGTAAATTTAGACATTTGATATCTAAAAAAATATACTTGGTGTACAGATCAGTCTTTGGGAAATTGTAAATATATGATGTATTTCCTGTCTTTTTAGATTCGTTATTAGTAGAGATGAGGCTGAGATTGGTGTGAGTTTACCCAAGCCCGCTCAAAACCACCATCCCCTCCTCCCGACCCAATACATGGCGGCAGTTGCAGCGGGGACGTTCCCCATCCCTTTGTGATGTATAGCTGCGGGTCCGCTGATTAGATTGGAAGGAGGGGGTGGCAGTCAGAGTCTTAAATGGGCTTGGGCAAACCCAGGTGAATTGAGTTTGCACCAAGCCCAGCCTCATCATTTGTCTGATCCAGGAAATAGATATATGGACACTAAACTTATATATGTACTTACTTCAGCTTCCATAGTAAGCAGCAGTGGGACTATGACCACTTACTGTATAGAAGTGATATGTGCTGCAGATGTGTTGTCAGGCTGTCAATAAAACATTGACATCTGCTGCTCCTACAGTCTTTTAATCAAAGCCCTCTCGTGAGGAACATCTTCATCTTTAGGCCTCCCTGGTTCAAGCCATGTCATTGTGCTTCTTACACACAACTTCAACTTGTACAATGATAGTCTTCCCTTTATAGAGGGGCTTTCAGTGCATTGTGCCTCCTGTACTGGAGGGGAATAAATGCACTAGATTTACACTAGCATTACAGAATGTCTTAAGTCAGGACTGGATAAATTCCAGAAACCAGGTAGCCAATGCTCCTTAAAAATTAGAGCTGGCTCCTAACTTTTGAGGTTTTCTCTAGTTGTTTTCAATGGAGTTGGCTCCCTAAAATATCCTGCTGGTTCCTGAATTCCATATTAATCTATCCACCCCTGTTTTGTCATTGTTTCCTGTATGCGACTTGTGTATGCGTACTGTGAGTAATCCCTACAGCCATAAAAGAGGATATACTTGTTCTGCTTCATGGATTTCAGGGACAGTTTGGACTGAAGCTCTGGGAAGGCCCATTGCTGGTACAAAAATAAACAGTATAGACTTCATGAACAGGTACAGGTGGTACCAAGGCACTGGAAAATCTGCTGTGGTGGTACACACCTAACCATAGTTTAGGAAACACTCTTGGATAATACGGACCATAATTACTCCTCAGGACACAACATTGTTAGCTATGTAAGTAGCGGATTTGTTGATTGATATATATGTATATATAGTATATATATATATACCGTATTTTTCGCTCCATAAGACGCACCTGACCATGGTATGAGTGGGAGGTGTGTGTGTGTGTGTGAGAGAGCTGAGGCGGCGGGGCTGACCGTGTACCAGCGTTATTTACCTCTTCTACAATGCTACTGCCCACGCTGGTACACTGTCAGCCCCGCCGCCTCAGCTCTCTCACACACACACATCACCCTGCGGGAGCCGCTGGATGCGTTTGGTGCGACAGCTGAGGCGGCAGGGCTGCTGGTGCAGGAGATTGTCGAGGCCTGGGGGGAATATTCGCGGGGAATAAGACGCACAGACATTTTTGCCCGACCATTTGGGGGTGAAAAAGTGCGTCTTATGGAGCAAAAAATACTGTGTGTATATATATATATATATATATAAAGGCAAGATGACATCTGGTTAGTTGCTGCAAGCAACATCTCCATGTTTCCTTTCTGCAGTTTTGATATCATAACTCTAGAAAGTAAAGTTCTCTTATTCATAGCATGTTTTTATTGCATGGCTCTCCGCAGAGTGGACAAATCTGCATGCTCGTATTTAGGTAAATTGCAATGTACAAGTTGTCAAAATCAAAGATATGATTTGGCAGATTTGCCCAGTTTGTTAAGCGATTACTTCAACTCCATTGCCAGCTGTAGAATTTTCTGTGTATGTTTTACTTCGTTGACGTTTGGTATTAGATGTCTCTCTAACAAGGCAGAGATTCTGGGCTAGATTCAGAACATACAGGAGGGTATATATTTCCTAGGAGGACTCAGAACCCGCTTGAATGTGCTGGTGCCTGTTGGCCTGAAGAGGTTCACCAGTGACAGAGTAAATGACACGTTGTACTTGCTTGTCAAAGTGACGTCCAGCTGGGTGCCTCAATATCATATGGGATTGTATGTCAGGACTCTGATCTGTTGTAAGTTTTTATTTATATATAATTGTATAGCACAAGAACAGTGATATCATATGTGGATAGCATAATTGGTATCTTTACTATCAAACTATCTGGTTTGGTCCTGAAAACAAAAGATGCTAATTCACTTCTTGTTTATAATGATTTGTATATTTTACATATTTTCCTTCACACGCCTGCTTACTGTCATGGAAATTTCATATAATGGATATAAGACTTCATGCCCTCAGATCAGTATAATCCTACAGCCTTAGTATAAGGAGTAAATACGGCCAGCCACTTCTACTACAAACATAAGGTTTGTTCAGTATGGCAGTGTAAAGTGCAGTCACCTATAGCAGATAGCATGTTTCTAGCAAACTCTGTTAAGAAATGTTTTCCAAAGCAATATGGAGCAAACGCCACACACCAGGTTCAGCTAAAATGTCTTTATTCCACGTAGAAATGTCCAGTGATCATCCACTGGGGTTCCTGATGTGTTTCCACCAACCTCTATGACTAAGGCTTCGTTGGGCGAATTGCATCTTCTGATAGCTTGCATGGGATACCACACTTCACACTGCCAAGTCCGTAAATATTTTCAGATGTAGTACTGCCGACTGTGCTTGTGGGGTTTCAGGAAACCATTTAAACCAAGCCAATCCCAGTAGTGATGAAGTAAGTCGCTCACCCCTTATGGTGTATAACAGATAGTAGTTTTCTGTATAACACATCTACCTCCAAGACATTGAGAAGTTAATGCTAGAAGTGAATGAAATACATTCATAACTAATGAAGTCTGATAGTTGGTATTGAGTGAGTGGACAGGCAGGTATGTGTTGATGTATTGTAGGTGAATAGTCCAAAAGGGAACACTTTGACCAAAAAATCATTACTGAAAGGCGCTAGCAGCAATTTGTAAAAAGTTGACTACTACATGTGGGGGAAGTAAAACTAATAAATCAAATAGGGAGGGAAAAGGTAAAGATGGATAATGGAGATGGATGGCTATGTTTTTTCTTGTAGCTAGAGATTATTATCTTTCTAATGCATGTTCAAAAATGGTAAAAATTATTTTAGGAGTTGCTATAGCAACACTTCTACCTTTTCCCTGTTAGTTTTATACACCGGTCCTGTAGAATAATTCATACATCACTTGGCCATTCCTGTGCATAGAGACAAAATTCTGCACTTGTAGAGTAGTAGTCATAGTCATGTTCATTCTGATCAGAGATGGAACCGAGATGTGAATGATCAGTAGAGGAAACGGTACTGAAAAGGAGTATTTTCATGCCCGGGATACACAGCTGTGTTGTACAGCCTCCTATAGAGGCCTACACCCTCACATCCATGTGCATTAGGCCTAATGTTCAGAGAAATGTTCAATGGTTATGCCTAATATTCAGAGTTTAGGATCCAGGGGTATAGGGCAGCTTTTAGGATTGTGAATAAATGTAATAATCTGGAGCCAAAAGGCATGGTTAAATGGGCAATTCCAAATACACGGTAAAAGGTAGAATCTGGGGATATGTTGGATATGCGCAGTGGAGGCGATCGGTCTAGCTAAGTCTTTCCCTAAAGGCGGCCATACATTGTACGATTTTCGTTCGGAAACCGTACATGAACAGGCTTTCGAACGCAAATCGAACAGTTGATGGTACATTACCGATTTTAATTTTTGATATTTTACTCTACAGGTGCAGAATATGCAGGGAGAGCAACGCTAAGGACCCAGGCAAATTGCTCTGGAAAGGAGGACGTGTCTGGACCCATTTTATATACAGAAATGTGTTACTGACAGTCAGCACAGTGATATTTGGTAGCCATAGGCTTTCCCCAGGCAGCCCTTTCACCTATATAAGCTATGCAGAAATCCAGCCCTACATTGTGCATGCGTTTTGACGGATGCTATAATTAACATTGGTTAAAATATCCCCCATCCTGCTCCTAGTTGATGCATCTGTTTGTATTCTGAGGCAATATTCAGAAAGAGACTGAAGCTGCACCAGAAAAGAATGCCATTGTTCAGTAGAGGCAGCCATGTCATTTCAATGGAATGTGTCAGGGAAGGCATATGGGCGGTCACTTTTAATCTTCCTTCACTGCTTAGTGAGGCCCATGACCCAGAACAAGTGTGTGCATATTAGATGCCCCAAAGCCTGATATGTATATGATTTGTTTTTTTTTTTCAATCAATAGCGGATTGAAAAATACAAAAGGATAAGTAAGACAGTCCCAAAGTTTCTACATTTAAGTCAACAATGATAGCTCTTATATTAATATCATGATAGGTTGCTTTTAAAGTCATAGGGACATGTGGATGAAAATTTCTGATAAAAGAAATGTCTGTGTTGCCTACAGCAACCCATTAGTGTATCCTTTTTTTTAACATGAATTTTGATCATGAGAGAGGTATGTAGTTGCAATGTCAGCAGCATATGTCCTTATTTCTTAAAGACTGAAAGCATGACTAACGTAAGAAAATGAGCATAGACAAGTGGAGCTGTTGCCAATTAGATTTCATATGAATAAGTCCCTGATGCCGCTCAAAAGACTGGCCCCTACTCTCACCCAGCAATAAACATTGTGGGCTCCCGAACCTTGTCCTAAGTAACTGCAAAAATTCCAAGACACAACTAATAGGTCCACAAATGTCGCTTGCTTTAATCAAAGATGGGTGGCACAGACCATATCAACTACCTTGATGCATTTCACACAAAGTGCTTACTCATACAGGCCCCCTCCTCCCACTATGGGATTTAAAGTTTATTAAAGATGTAAGCTTTCACGATTCCTTCGATTTCTGCCTCAGACTTTGTACAAAGCCAGTCTGAGGAAGCTAAAGTTTATTAAAGATGCAAGCTTTTGGGATAACTAAGTCAGCCAATAAAGGGTATCCATTAATCTCCAAACTTTCTGCATTAATCGATGGCCAACACTATACTACTGCCAGTAAAGAAACCAAGAAAGTTTGCTCTGGGCAGCACCACTCATTTTCCTTTGTTGTAGTTTCCAGATGCCAGTCCACCATCTTGGCAGCTGCCCCTGATGAACTGGTGTTACTGAATGTTAAATTAGGCTTTGTTTTCATAAATATTATTTAGACTTTCTAAAGGCCAGAACAGTGGAAGAGTGGTGGTGGTAGGGTCTCTATGGTCTGAAACCCAGCCGATCAGCTGTTCTTCCTGTGCTTAAAAGCATCCGTGAGGCTGTTGAAGTGGTCAGCCTTTGGCAGAGTTAAGCAGCCCCTTGAAAACAAAGGCCATTCAGCTGTCATAGGTAATGTGGCCATGAAGCTTCTTTTTTTTATTGAGCAGGAAGGGCTGCTCAAGAATTTCAGTAGGAAGACACTTGCTGGCCCAGTAGCAAACACAGCCACCAGCAACATACAATATGCTTTGTATGGAGTTCAATGCAAGCTGTACCCATATGGAATGATTTGCATCCAATCAGGGAATAGAGCTGGATTACAGATTACATAACATATGTATGTACATAACAATAGAGTACAATCAGATAGTATTTCCTATCCTTTACCAAACGGGGCATATTAATGTTACGATCAGCAGAATGCCATCAAATGTCAACCTTTCACTTATGCTATTTCTTTCTATGGTGAGTTGTTTTCTACTGGCTGGTAAGGATCAGTAACGTGCTTTATGAGTGAGTGGAGAGAGTCTGAATGGGTGCAGGGCTGCTCTGTGTATTTACTCAAGTAACAAGCATCATTAACCCTTCCAGTGCCAGGCTCCTGCCAAACATTGTACATTGGCAGACATGACATTTATAAAAGCCACATCCTTTCAAGCCATTTACAGATTTTGAGCTTTTCTAGATTATTACAAAATGTTTTCTATCAGAAGAAAGTTGCTCTTTTGATGTTCAGCACATATTATACTCCTATTTACAAATACGATTTTTGATGTACTGTGGTTTGTTTGTTTTTTTTGGCCAAAAGCCAAAGATTATACTTGCGACATTATTAAGGGATAAATATATAAAATAACATTTCATATTAGTAAAAATAGCTGTTGTATTGAAGTATGGTTATGACATTTGGAGATTCCAGAATATGTACTTTGATAAACATCTGTTACTGCATGGAAAAAAAACAAAACTCTGCGGATATGTATTTAGGGTATAAAACC
The DNA here is from genome assembly GCF_000935625.1 of Nanorana parkeri. Classification (NCBI taxonomy): domain Eukaryota; kingdom Metazoa; phylum Chordata; class Amphibia; order Anura; family Dicroglossidae; genus Nanorana; species Nanorana parkeri. Next base: position 289,433 of record NW_017306281.1, on the reverse strand, counting down.
CACAAATAGCTGCTAAAATATCGATTTACTTACATGTTTTCTATGCTTTTTGTATGGGTTGCACCACTGTTTTCGGACTCTGAAATATATGTTTGCACCGTGTGTTAAATGCTGATGTGATTGTAGATGTCTACAATTTGGTTGAAGTTGTAAATAGTTTAAACTATAATTGTAGCTTTTTTTATTGGTTTACTTTTATGCTTGCATTATGCTTATCTTTTACTATGCATTTCATTTTATCAAGTTGTATGTTTAAATACTGTGTATTTATCACTATTAAAATAAACAACCTAACTTTGTGTTTCAATGAGCAAGTTGTTTTTTGTTTTTTTTTTCTCCTTACTAGGTGCAATACTAATGTATACAGTGAGGAAAATTATTTGATCCCCTGCAGATTTTTATAAGTTTCAGGGGTGTGGAAATTTTGGAAAAAACTACTTGTCCAAGGACTAAAGTGGGGGCCGCATCTACTTGTCCTTCATGACAATCTACTTGTCCTGATACAAAAACAATTTTAACCAAAACCGTATTTAGCAGTGCTAAGAAGCGCTTCTCATTGGTCAGCGTCGTCAGGTGACTGCGTTGACCAACGAGTGCCTGCAATTTCCGAGCGAAATTCAGAATATACGGAACAGGTACAGATAGTACACCCGTACTGGTGGACAGGAAAGGCCGTTCGCCGAAATGGAAGTATAGCGGGAGGGAGATTTGTGCGGTTATTTCATTTTCCCAAATTACTTGGGAAAGTGAATTTACCCTTTAGCCCTCGTTCACACCTGAACGTTTTGTAGCGCGTTCTACGCTCGACGAACGCTCTACAAAACGCTCAAAAATATAAATCCCATCGTATTCAATGATCTCGTTCCCACCTTTCCGCCCGTCCCTAACGCGCTACAAAACGGCCCACCCCTGAAAAGGTACATGTACTACTTTGGGCCGTGTTGTTGCGCGTTTCCATTGGGATACAGCCAAGTAGCCTTCTGAAACGCGCGCCGGTCGCGCGACTTTTTACCGCGAATCGCGGTAAAAACGCGCGACAGACGCGCATATGCAATACGCCTAGGTGTGAACGAGACCTTAGGGTTGGTGCTGCAGACTTGGGGATTCCCGGGACACGCGATCATGTGCGGTTGCATACAGCGGTTGCGTCCGCATGTATGGGGTAACATCTGTGTGGCAATCGCTGAAAAAAAGGTACATGTACCTTTTTTCACAACACGCACCACACAGTGTTTTCAACCGCAATCGTGTGGGACCGCCCGGGCAGTATTGCGGCGGGAAACCATGCAATCTGCCTGGCATTGACAGGTACTCTTTATTGACCCTGTCACCTCCAACACAGGAGTTCTAGCACAGCACTGTGCTAGAACTACTGTGACAGGAATAAATACTGTGACAGGAATAAATAAGTATTTGATCCCCTACCAACCAACAATAACTCTGGTTCTGGCTCTCACAGACTGGCTATGTGGTACACAGATTAGTCCTGTCAATTTAGGAAGGTGCTCCTAGTGACAAATAAATAGTTATGTGTATAAAAGACAACTGTCCACAGAATCTCTTTCTTCCAAACCTCACCACCATGGGCAAGACCAAAGAGCTGTCAAAGGACATTAGGGACAAGATTGTAGACCTGCACAAGGCTGGAATGGGCTACAAGACTATTAGCAAGAAGCTTGGTGAGAAGGAAACAACTGTTGGAGCGATTATTCACGAATGGCAGGAATACAAAATAACAGGAGGAACTTGTGAATGATCTCAAGGCAGTTGGGACCACAGTCACCAAACAAACCATTGGTAACATAATACACCGCCATGGATTGAGATCTTACAGCGGTCCCCCTCCTCAAGAAGGCACATGTACAAACCCGTCTGAAGCTTGCCAATGAATGCGACCCACTGCAGAAGGGCTCGCGACCCATGAGTTGAGAACCACTGATCTAAATGATTCAGAGAAGTATCGGGAGAAAGTGCTGTGGTCAGATGAGACCAAAATTGAGCTCTTGGGCATGAACTCGACTCGCCGTGTTTGGAGGAAGAAAAATGCTGACTATGACTCCAAGAACACCATCCCTACAAGTCAAGAGCGGAGGTGGAAACATTATGCTTTGGGGCTGTTTCTCTGCTAAAGGTACAGGCCGACTTTGCAGCATTGAGGGGCCAATGGACGGGACCATGTATTGTAAAATCTTGGATGAGAACCTCCTTCCCTCAGCCAGAACACTGAAGATGGGTCTTTCAGCATGACAATGAAATACGACCAAGGCAACAAAGCAGTGGCTCAAGAAGAAGCACATTAAGGTCATGGAGTGGCCTAGCCAGTCTCCAGACCTTAATCCTATAGAAAGTTTATGGAGGGAGCTGAAACTTCGAGTTGCCAAGCGACAGCCAAGAAACCTTAAGGATTTAGGCCTTGTTCACACCTGGGCGTTTTACAGCACTGATCGACGCGCTGTAAAACGCCAAGCAAGTAAAATCCCATTACTTCCTATGGGCATGGTTCCCACCTGGGCGTATTTCAGCACGTAGGAACGCGCTGAAAAACGTCCTATGCCTCAAAGTCGTACAGGAGCTTCTTTGGGGCGTATTTCCACACGTATCCATTAGGATACAGCCGGATAGCCCTCAGAAACGCACGTTTGTTGCGCATTTTGTTGACCGCAAATCGCGGTAAAAACGCGGGTCAAAACGCGCATATTACAAACGCCCAAGTGTGAACCCAGCCTTAGAGAAGATCTGTAAAAAAAAAAAAAAAAAAAGAAGAAGAAGAGTAGGAGCAAAATCCCTCCTGAGATGTGTTCAAACCTGGTAACCAACTACAAGAAACGTCTTACCTCTGTGCTTGCCAACAAAAGTTTCTCCACCAAGTACTAAGTCATGTTTTGCTTGGAGATCAAATACTTATTTTACTCCCTGAACTGCAACTCCATTTCTAACATTTGTATCATGTGTTCTTTCTGGATTTTTGGTTGATATTCTGTCTCTATCATTTACAATACACCAATGATAAAAATTATAGACCTTTCATTTCTTTGTAAGTGGACAAACCTACAAAATCTGCAGGGGATCAAATAATTATTTGCCACACTGTATTAACAGACTTTTCTGGAACTGCGCTGATATTGTTATTGCATACACCGATCAGCCATAACATTATGACCACCTGCCTAATATTAAGTAGGTCCCCTTTTGCCGCCAAAACAGTCCTAACCCATTGAGGCATGGACTCCACCAGACCTCTGAAGGTGTGCTGTGGTATCTGGCACCAAGCCATCAGTAGCACATTCTTAAAGTCCTGTAAGTTGAAATGTGGGGTCTCCATGAATAAGACTTACATTTTACCAGCACATCCCACAGATGCTCGATTGGATTGAGATCTGGAGGTCAAGTTAACACCTCTAACTCATTGTTGTGTTCCTCAGACCATTCTTGAATCATTTTTGCAGTGTGGCAGGACACATTCTACTGAGTGGCAACTGTCATCAGAAAATACTATTTCCATGAATGGGTGTACTTGGTCAGCAACAATATTTAGGTAGGTGGTATGTGTCAAAGTAACCACCACATGAATGGCAGGACCCAAGGTTTCCTAAAGCTTCACACTGGCTGGCTTGCCTTCTTCCCAGTGTACATCCTGGTGCTATCTACCCGGGTGCAATGCACATGGACCCGGTTATCCACATAGCGTAAAAGGAAAGCTGGTTTGATAAATCACGCCACCTTCTTCCATTGCCAGTGATGACGATGCCAAAATGGTAGACACCAGTGATGACGAGGCCAAAATGGTAAGACACCAGTGATGACGAGGCCAAAATGGTAAGACACCAGTGATGACGAGGCCAAAATGGCAGACTTTTGACAGCCCTTGTTAAAGCATACACTGACCAAGATTATAAAATTTGATGCAACAAATTAACATAGGCCAGTCAGCAGAAGTATATTTTATTACAAAAATATGCAAATCTTGAGACAATTTTTCAACAAGAATGAGAAGAGTTTTTTATTCCCCCTTTTCCTTCCTGTATACAACTCCTTCGATTGTAATGCCTTTGTGGTGAAAAATTACATCAGTTATTCATTTCACAAGACTTTATGATGTAAAGTACAGACGCCTGTCATTAGTTCCTATTCCACGTTTGCACAGGAACAGCCATGTTGTTATCACAAAAGACCACTTTTCCAAATTTGTTTTGGAATTGTGAGATGACCAAAATTACTCAGCTATTTATATTGTACTTTTTAAATCAATATAGCAAGTATTTAATACAGTGCTTCATATTTTAATAGGAAATGTGAAATAAAACTGAAAACCCTCTGTTGGATTCTCAGTTCCTGGCATACAGTCACTGGCATGTGTTCCTCATGTTCCATCTCCAAAGCCAGAGAATGTACTGACAGTTAAAAAAAGAAAAAACCTGTGCTACACAGAATGCTCTGAAAAATCACATATTTCACATTGCTCGGGTGTAAATGCAGGCTTAGACTTGGCTCACACCTGCGCATCACAGGAACGCACGTCCCCAATTTAACCCCAAGGGACCCCAAAGGAAGATGGCACATAAATGTTACCCTGAGGTGCCTCCTGCCGCTATCAAAGGATATATTTGACCTTTGCTAGCATTCTTACTATTTTGATACAGCTGCCCTTACCGCCATCAAGCTGTATCATCAAGTGCAATGTGAATCACAACATTAGTTCTGTACACAACTGGCTGTATCTGTAAACATTTGATTTTCCCTTTAAGACAAAATGATTGCAATTCGATTTTTAGCGGAGACAATATTCAAGTAATGTATAAACACACTCTTGTTCTAGTGACAGAATACATAAATTAAGGTGAGCAGGGGTCCAGCTACCAAAAAACCCAGCACTGTATGATGGTGGCGCATTACAAAAAAGGTCCACCATACACCAAATTCCAGACATTATAAATAGAGTTTTACAAGATAAGAGCATAGACATTAACACATTCATATGTTCAATGTAACTGGGCACATTAAACTGGGTCAGATAATCATCACTGTGAGCACAGGCGCAGTACACTATTGTGCGTCATCTGCAATAAAGGTATCTGAATAGGACACTCAGGAGGACATCTAGCAAGCATATTAGCAGCACAATTGGACACAATCAGGTTGCCTCTTATTTAGCAAAGTCCGGGGGACAGGTTTTTTTATGTGCATTTGACACCCCGGTGCCTGCAATCAGGAGGAGGCAACAGACAGGTTTCTAGAAGTATGGAGATAGAATCTGTCATCTCTAGTGCTAAATCTAACACCAAGCAGACCCAAAACTAAGAAGGGGGCAGGGACAGGTTTCTTTCGTAGTCCTAGAACAGTACAGGGAGACATTTATGACTCAATCTAAAGTTGGGTATACACGGATCGAATTCTGGACGATTCAGCAAGATATGGATGAAATCCGATCCGTATAGATAGATACGTATGGATCTAATGATCAAATAGATTGGGCCATCCGATAGGGTGGCCCTATCTATTCGATCATTAGATCCACTTTTGTCAAAGGGGCATGCTGGCAAATTGCGAGATGAACAGTGCTTGCAACCAATCAGTTGAAAGGACTGTTCAGGTATTACAACAATGGTGGTCACTGCAATGTACACAACGGGAAAGTCGTTTCTCCGCGTTGATAGTGTGGAATCTGTCAATTTGTTTTTGTTCAGCCTCACACGGGACGGATACAAAATATTTGTCTGTGTGTACCCAGCTTTAGCGTTAATCTGTCTCACTGCTCCTGTTTAACATCGCTGTACAACAAAAGGGTTCAAAAGCATTTACCGAAAAACTAAAGAGAAAATGCAGGTTAACAGCCAATTGCACAGTAACCAGCCAGACCTGCCATTCCCACGCCTCGGTCACAATACAATGCCAGTGCGACACCACTATTTCCTATTACAGCTCAGCAACTGCCATTGTCACCTACTTGCTCATTTGACTTTGTGTCCCTCATCCAATCAGAGAACATCTAGTATTCACTGATCATTCCAGGTTGCTCAGTACAGGACCTGAAAAATCATTGGAAAGCACTGTTGTAGTAGCTCTGGTCTCTACAGTGTTTTACAGGACCCCACCATGTATAAAATATGTACATTTACATTTGGCCAACTGGACCAGTGTAGTGAATTCAGATAATCTGTTATGAAAATAAACCCCATGTGATTAGTATCCAGATAGAAGTCTAATCAATGACTGCTTCCATCACGGCCTTTACACAAAAGAGATTTCCCGTCATGACAGAGTGCCATTAACTAAGTGCTTATTTCTCCAAAAACAGGTTCACATTTGAGTTCCTAAAACTGCCCGCAATGACAATAACCTTTCAATGTAGCGCTTTGTGAGAATCCCATCAAATATACACAACAGTGATAAATAATGAAGTACAATTTGGTCCTTTTGGAAAATGACAATCAAACGATGTGCACGAAGACTCACTGCCAACCAAACATTGGTGACAGCTCACTGGAATGTATCGTTCTGGAGCTCCTAAGCCACGGATCCAACATCTGAATGAAGGAAATCAAAATCCCTCCTGTGTTCCAAAATGTAACTTCATCTTTTACTTTGTTTTAAGGGTCTGAGCCATGTGATCCATGTGCTCCACCATTTCCCTGGAAGAAAAAGAGTGCCTGCTTACAAATCATGATACAAAAGTGAATTCGCTGAACTCTAGGCAGATGTAAAAAAAACAACACACAAATGAATGCAGCTTTGTAATAATTAAAACATAACTAAATGCATTTGTAAATGCCAGCAATGCAAGTATCTAAATTTGACTTTTAGCAGTCTAGGTTCATCAGAGCTTAGAATGGGTGAGGGAGCAGCAGCACAATGAGCCAATTAGTTTGTGTGTGACAAGAAGCATGCTGACAGGAAGAGAAAGCAGAGTGACAGGGACATGAGCTCATCGCTATGCTGCCTTTTAAGTCTTTCACTTTCAGTCACAGCATTGGGTGGGTCCAAGCCAACCTGGGCTCAGAGGAAGTTGAAGGATACTGGCCAACATACTGAGGCCATCTAGCAGCAGTCACCCCACCAAACATCACCGCCATTTTTCTTTGCTGCAGTTAAACAATACAGCTTGTTCATCAACCTGCCGCCCAGCCTGTCGCTTGACAATGAAGCAGAAGCGTCTCCTTCTGTAAACATGTCCATGGCGTTGACTGGCATGTCCATGGCGTTGACTGGCATGTCAATTATTATTATTGATATGTGCCTGAATTTCAACCTTGAGGCCCCATTAACACCTAGGTGTGTTATAGCTCAGTTCCCTAAGCATGACAACACTCACCAGGAAGGATGACATAGTTTTCAATGGCTGAGGATAGTGTCACCAGTCAAGTCTAACTGAAAAAACTACATGAGCTTCTTTTGGGGCAGAATTGTGCATTTTGGGTTTATAACAGGAGAGCCTAAAACACACTTGAAGAACATGTGTTTACGTGAGTTTTTCAGATGCTCCTAATTAAAAGAGACAAAAATGCACAATTGTGCTCCTGCACTACACGTGGCGTGTAAAAATGCTTGAAAAATGCTCAAACGCATAATAAGAACACCTCTAAGTTGCCTGACTATGCTCACACATAGATGTAAATGGAGCCTAAACTACAGGCAATATGTACAAACAATCAGTGACCTGATAATGCCGCTCAAGAATGACATCTACTTAAGATGGAGTTTCTGCCTTATTTGCTTTTCCCCACTTGCTGCCTCAGAGAGCAGTTTCATGCTTGGATTGCAGCAGCTTTCAGTCTTAGGTAGTGTCTGGTCTTTTAACTGATTGCAAGTGGAAAGGAAGCCAGTGAAGGGGGTCAGACAGCTAGCAAAGGGGTCAATGGAAGTATGAGGGTTTGTGAGGTGGGGGTTGGGGTCCAAGGAAGAGTAAAGGGGACATTGAATCTCCAAAAAAGCAGGTGTGCCTGGAGATGACATATTTCAGCCCACAAAGTACACAGACAGAAGGACACTGCTGTGGGTGGGACTACTATATTGAATCACTGGACACATTTAGTTTTACTACAAGATGGTGTTCCCAGAACCCCAGAATAAAAGTGCAAAACCATTTTTCTTCATTGGGAAACAGGTGTGCATTACAGTCCTTCCTTGAAACAAAGACTTTGGCAAGTAGGCTTTGTTCTCCAAAATGTAGATTTTATAGTGTATATTTAGAAATATCCCCTAACAAATGTTAACCACCACCCAAGGCAGACTTCTCCATTTTCCATGGAAGGTGACAGAGACTGATCCTCTACTTGGCTCTCACTGCTGTCCAGGACCTCAGCCCAGACATGTACACTGGCCACTTGTCCACTGTAAGGTTTTCTAGACAATCTCCTTGTGTCATTGGTTGTAAGTTTCATAAAGAATCCACAAGAGGGAGAATGACGCAATATTTCTGTACTGCTCTAGTGGATTCTCCAAAAGAATATATTAAGAAACCACAGCGACCCATGACCACAGTGCCTCAGTTATCAGCCAAGCTCTCAGCCAGTTAGGGGCGTGCTGGGGTCTCAGGCAGCAAAGACTAGGGAGCTGTGCTTCTATGGTATTCTGTGATCAGTAGAAGTATAATCATATATCAGAAGGATTCAAAATTAAAATAAAAGCAAGAAAAACAAAAAAAAAGGTTCTTACCAACTCCTCATAGTCCTCTACATGTTTGTATTTCTTTTCTCTGTAATAATACCTTTTCTTAAAGAAGTGGAAGACAATGATATCACACAACACAGTGGCCTAACAAAAAAAAAAAAAGGAAGGGAAGCTGTAACCAGTTACATAAGATAACAGTGCGAGATACCTGAAGGAAGCAGTTTTGTTTGTTCAGTTCATTCAATGCTGTATATTAGTTACAATAGAGATCGCTTTCAGTGAAGCTGAATAGGTCCAAGCTCTCTTCCCTGGGACCAGCCTGCAGCATGGGAGCTAGAGAGTGGAAGCCTTTGCCTGAGGCTTCTAACACACATTTTTTTTTGCTTTCAGACCAATTCCCAAATATATCAGGCATCTTATGCAGAGCTCTGTAACAGATCTTCACCAAAGTTGTGCTTGACGTTTCTACAGTTTGCATTTGGTTATACATACATTCTAGTGATATATTACCCAATAAAGAGGATTAGAGTAATTTTTCAAAACTGGAGCAGTTGCCTGTGGCAACCAATCAGCTTCTCTCTTTCGGTTTGTTCAGTTAAGATTTGAAAATAAAAAAAGAGAAGCTGATTGGTTGCCATGCACAGATTTTGTCTGCTCCAGTTTTGATAAATTCTCCTCAATGTATTGCTTCCTCTAAAACAGGTAAGTCCATGTCGACTATTCTTTACTAAGAATGTATTTTCACTTGTGACCACTATAATATATATTATATAATACAGCAAACAATTATCAAATTTCATTTTGGGCAAAAAATGTTCATATCTTTAAGAACATGAAGTCCGGTAAAATCAGATCCCCATAACAAAGTGAATGAGAGAGGGGGCACAGAAGGGGCTTTGTTTCTTCACACTATAGGTGCCCATACACCTTATGATTACCGGCCGATTTTCGTATGCGATCACGTTTTCGTCCGATATACGTAAAGTCGATGGGCAGTGTACAACCGCAAATACTGTACAATCTATCGACTTTTGACTATCCAGCAGGTTAGCAAACTTCGGTCGATCGTACGATTTTCGCAAGGTTGGTGGCGTTTCCGTACGTCAAAATTCTTACGATTAACACTGCTCATGCCCAGGCGAAAATACGTGCGGTCGATTACCGAGATTCGTACAGGTGTGTTTTTTTTCACTACAGGCCGATTGAACCTTGCGATAAATCGGGGCAGGATGGGGCCGCCGTACGAAAATCGTATGATGGTTCGATCATCGGACGAAAAGTTTTGTCTGATGATTGCAAGGTGAATGGGGAGCTTTACACTACATCTAAAATGACATTAAGTGAACACTCTGTACTAATTAATACAGTTATGGGTTAATGGTAATGAGGCCATCTTGTGTGATGATTTAACAGATGACTCCCTGCTGTGAACAACCTCTTCCATAGGGTCTATTCTGCTAGACTTCCAGAGTGTTAAACAGATAAGAAATGACTTTCAGATAACAATATGATTGGGATAAAAAATGAAGGGATGGAAAACATTACATTTTGTTGTTAAAGTCCATCTGAACACAAGTCTTGAAAAAAAACTCACCACTCCAAGCAATGCAACACCAGATCCAATGTTAATCATGGTTGGAATTATATCAAATTTTCCAGCCTAACAAAACAAATATTCATCATTGTTTCGGAGGTTTGTTATCGATCTAAACGATAGACTGATTTGTAAAGTTACACAAAAAATAATAATATCTGCAACTTAAAAAGGGAAGAAACATCAAAAAGGTCTTCAGAGAACAAAGTGTAAGAACTGAGTACATCTGTGAAATAATACTGTACAGTATATTTAAACAATCTATTTTGAAATGATAATGGTTACCATTTAGGAAAATATTGACCTATGCAATCCAAATCATTAGAAATCAATTAGAGCCTGGCAAACCATAGCACCAGACACGTTCCCGTCAGTCCTATGGGTTGGAGGGCCTGTTCTTTTGGTAACCTCTGAATTACACCTGCAAGGACCATCTTCATTCTTAACTAAAGAAAATTCGGACTTTTCATAATGGACTCACGACAGAAAGATCCATGCTGGGAGATATTTGTATATGTGGAGATGGGTCATTGATAAAGGGTTGTATTCTATAAAAGGTACAGAACTAATTTCACCCTTCCGAGATTCCCCTAAAACAATGCCCAAACCTTTGCTACCTGCCTTCTTTACAGCAAAGTTAATATTCTGGTGGGTCGAGTCATCCTTTTACAAGTTCTTAACAATTTTACTTATGGGTACCTAGACTTCCATGTTTATTTTAGCAAGTAGCACGAAAATTCAGCTTGCCAGCAACCATGAAAAAAATTAATAAATATATACGTCTTAGGTGGATTTGAACTTAAGCAATGAGAATCCTACACTATACATACAAATAATGACAGCCTACAGCAACCTATCTTAGGTCCATTTATCATTCTTTAAAATTAGTCTCTTCACTCTTCTGAGGCCCCTCGGAACCCACTCACAGGTTTTCAGCCTCTTCCTATGACCACCTTTCCACCATGTGTGCGCTCCATTCCCTGGCTGCTCCCAGCTTCCTCTACAGCAGTGGTTCTCAACCTTTCTAGGGCCTGGACCCCTTGGTAACATTTGCCAAGTTGTGGTGACAACCAACCGTAAAATTTAGGTATGCACCAATACTAGTATCTGTGTTAGCTCTCAGGAGGCTATGCGGGCTCTCAGGTGGCTAGTGGGACTCTCAGGTGGCGTCCAGTGCGGGCTCTGTAGTGCCTAGTTGTGGGCTCTATGGTGATAAAGCATTCACCTCCCCTCACTCCTGCCTGCTCCCCTCTCTCTGATCCTCTCCGGCCGCTGCTGCTGCAGCGCCATCTAGGAGAACTGACACTGCCACGCTAGGAGGAGGATGAGGAGCCTCTTACCATGAGCAGCACAAGGCATGTGGGGACCCCCTCAACTGTGGGTTGCGACCCACTTTCGGGTCCCGACCCACAAGTTGAGAACCACTGCTCTACAGATTAATCCTGGTTCCATCTTTACTTCCTGGAGGCTTCCATTAGCCACAGTGTTCATTTCATCCTCTCCGCTTTTTGATTTATGCAAGATTTTTGCTAGCGAGTGCATCTTTATCCACTTTATTTTACGTTTAAAGAAATGTTCTACACTATGCCATTGCGCTCTTCTCCCTTCTATTTCTTTTAGAAGAGGAGTGCTCCTCTCTGCTCTGATATAGAGCTGCAAGATGGAAATTGGAGCAACACTTTCTTATGACATGTGAATACATTTTAAGGACACTCTAGATACCGTTGTGGTCCCACACTATAAAAGGATACATTGTGTGCACTTTTAGAACTAGTATTTGTTGTTTCTATTAAACAATAACTTTATCTGGCAGCGTTAATATACTATTAAAGTGGTGTAACATTTTATCAATATATAAACCCAAATTCTGAACCTACTGTTCCAAATACCAGGATATCGAATCGGATTCCATAGACTTTCATCAGAGTTCTTGACTCGATGTTATTAGAATCTTTGTAGTATTTTGCATATCTGAAACACACAGATAAAATACAATGCATTAAAACCCTGTATGACATGGTTGTCGTTGTTGTATTACCTAAAGGCTGCTATGCATACCCACAACAGAGAAATCCTTTAATTCACGAAGCAGGGAGACCTCACAGATCTAAGATAATCACCTCTACTATTGCACTTTATTTTGTACACATTCTATACTGGATAGCAAAATGTCACTTTAAGGACCTACTGACTAGCCATCATGTAGTAAGGTGACCAGATTTTCTGTTCAGGTAAATTGTGGCGCCCAGACCTTACCTGGTCCACAATACTTATCTGCATGTTTAAAAGGTTTATTAATGGCGTAAAAGGCACAAAAACAGACATCAATGCACCTAGGAGGTGTGAAACGCATCAAATTATCGCAGACCTGTGTTGTTGGATATTTGCTTCCTAGAGACGGTTTGCACATTTTACAATATTCATAGAGATGGTCCAACCCAAACATTTTGGTTTGGGGTGTAAATATTACTTATTTCCTTAGGGCTAGTTCACACCACCAACAGTGCGTCCCGGCCCGATTTGGTGACGGAACACACTGGATCGCATCCTGGCCGGATCACCACAGCCACGCCCCCCCGGCCACAGTGCGGTCGCCCCCACCCAAACACGTGGCACATCAATGCTTGCGTTCTGGTCCAGTGCGGTCGGAAAAAAATATGCCTGCAGTATTTTTTCTGACAGCACCATAACGCAGGGAGCCGGCCAGGATGCGATCCAGTGCGTTCCAGCACTAAATCAGGTCAGAACGCACTGCTTGTGGTGTGAACTAGCCCTCAAAAAGGTCTACACTGAGAATTTTTAGCGCCTAGCCCATTATGCCTACACATACAGTGTAGCCAAGTTATGCAGGGTCAGTGGGCTCTGTATTTTGCAGTTTACATAGAACACATGAAAGAGGCAATTTTATAAAATGGCAGTCAAATTTCATTTTAAATGGTGGGACTTTGTAATAGTCAAAACAAAGAAAATTATACTGAAGGAATAAAAATTCATATACAAATTGCAGTAGTCCTTATCAAATCATAGATTTCAGAATGTTGACAATAAAAGTTTTGTTCTCATTGGACCTGTGGGCTCCTGCATTTTTCCTTTTACTACCTAGAAGAAGTTGTAAAGTCACAGTATATACTGTCCTGTTATAACATCAGCATTGTAAAAGGAATACATACTAGAGTGGTTATAGTGCTGCCTTCTGTCTGCCCATCACTTTCATCAACTTCCTGGACTCCCAGTGTGTTTTACATCTCCTTCCATGCTGCTTGAGGTGACGCAATCTCAAGACTACATATCCCATCATGCATTGCTTCCAGCAAGCAATGATAATGTTACATTGTTCAGACGTTGAGTTGTAAGGCTCCATTCACATATGGCATGTGTTTACCACGCGGCATGAAAACAGGCAATTTTTTTTACACATGCGTGGATTCCGCACGTTTGCAGCTATTACTATAGCCGCAAAATGTGCGGAATCTGCCCCTAATATCGCGCTCTGACTATTTTGTGAGAGGCGTGGTTTCGTACTGCACAAACTCCGCAATAGTCTGAACAATGCACGTTGGAATGCATTGTTTTTTTAATGAAAACTGCTCATGTGTGAATGGAGCCGAAGAGTTGTGACACAGAAGTTGTGAAATGGACATCTTCAATAAGTAAGTTTACAAACATCTAAATCAATGTGGTTATTAGGAGTGGGAAGTAGAACTTATGGAAATTGGATATAGAAATGCATATATATTTTTAGTTTTTGACCATAGATACCCTTTAACTTATTACAAATATTAGTCAGCCTTTTGCTGGAATACAGCAGGCCTTGCTTCAATTCAGAAATACATGAATTTCTACATGGTCTGACTGCAAGAGATATGTAGATTGCTTGTGACATACAGGCAACATTTAAGCTCACTTGGGAAATCTTTTCAATGATTTGGCAGTTAATTGTTTCTCCACAGAAAAGGGAACAATTCCATCATTATACAGGATGTGCGAGAGGCACAGACAGAGAGAGAGAGAGACAGACACAACAAAAAATAGGCAGCAGATGAATGGAATTCCCCTGGTACCTGTACTGAGAGAAATATGGGGGCTGCCTCTGCCAACTTCTTTCTAAAGAAATGCTGAAATCATGGCTGTCTTTTCCAAGATTTTTTAAAGGCCCTAAGCAGGAATGAGCATGCAGATCTGGAAAGTCGAGGTAAAGTTAAAACTTCTAATTATACTTGTTCTGACTGAATGGATCAAACTACTAAAAGACACTGGACCAGAATGACAGCCACGGAACCAGTATTTTCTAGGTGGAAGGTCAGCAATGACGGTGTTTATATTTCCTCGTTACAGGTATACTTTACAGCTACAGAGAGAAACTGATCCGAACACCTACCTGTGAGAGACAGCTGAGCAGGGATAGCATGGCCTGTCGTGTCCCCAAAAGTCTATGCCACTAACATTCAAGGAATAGATCCATACTGCCCTCTAGTGTTCACTTGTGGTAACTGATTTTTAACAATAAATTGTCCTTCAATAGTGGAAAATAACCACTATGCAAGACACAGAAAGGTCTTTGATCAAAGCAAGTCATCACAATTTCGCTTCATTTTAAAAAAGTGACAACAAGAAGCTGAACGACTGCTGTGAAAGAACACAGATGGTTCTTGTTTGTTAGTTTGATTAAAAAACAAAACAAAAAAACTCAATATAGTTCAGTTAGTGGAAACGTGAACAGAGAGAAACTGAAGGAAGTGTCATCAGTCCTTTTTTGTGGGGTGGTTGATGAAGACTAGGTGACTGATTACTTACGCCATGCTTGTCCTTTTCCCAGTTTTTATAACCTATCCTTGCTGTGTACATTCTGGCAGCTGCTACATGGAAGAAACATTTCTATTGGGCGAGTCCTCCATATACAAGAACAAATCTGTTTATTGTGATTTATTCCATCAGCTACATACAATTCAATAATTTAGCCAAACATATTGCAGAGCCTTGTACTGGTATATCCAATCTCTATCTGCAGAAGAGGATACTTGCTAAAAGTTGTTCAATATAGGGAGTAAGGACTCATTCACACCGGTGTGGTGCAATAGCGCATGCTGCCTGGCTGACTAATGGACCAGAAGGCACCCAAAAAGGTGCAGCTACCATTTCTGGCAGTCTGTCAAAGTGTGATGGGGTGTCATTACTAAAAAGTAACTTGCTTACCTCTTTTTAACTTAATCCTGCCTAGCTTTCCCTCTATGTAATGTTAAAGAAGGAGCTGTGGAATTCATGTTACTCTAATTAACCCTGTCTGTACTGTACTGGCAAATGCCATTATCAGCTGTAAAACAGCTCTGAACACTGTCTGTCCTAACAAAAGGTTTAAAGACTTAGAAGCATTGTATGCTAATGAGAAGATCAGTCTATCCCCCAGTGTGCCCCTCTAGGTTAACTCTCAAACTGGTCACAGCAGCCTGAAATCTGCACAAAGGCTTTCTCTAAAGAAACATGAGAATGGAAACACAAACAAATAGTAGGGATTTCTCAAATTTGACTGAAAAAGTAGAACTACACTTTAAAAGTTTTAAGCCCAAGAAGGCAATTTTAATATATTGAAGCTTACCACCTTAGATGTGGTGGTTGCAGGCGGCATTACTTTTTTTTTTCATTACTTAGGGTTCCAAGGTTGACAACACAAACTCAGTGTACTGGACCTATGGAGGAGCAGTGTTGTCACCCTAGGGCAGAAAGCATGACACAAAACTATACCAGGCAGGGCTGATGAAACCCCTTGATTTAGTTGTAGTAGAGTGCATTCACCCATTGATGCATCTCAGTACTGCTGATTTTCTGCAGCCGCTTCCCATCTACAGGCCTACGCTCATGATGGCTGCGTGGCATTTCGCAGGGCAGTTTCCTGTTATTGAAAAACAGTGGACCATGCATGTGTAATGTGTGTTGAAATTGCCACTTTTAGTCTAGTTTTTAGGAAGTGTCTGAACAAGTATCTGCATGGCAGGATCACGTTAAAGCTTGTAAGTGATTTTAGTAATTGGGCTGACATACTACTTTAATAACATTGAATCACTAAATAGTGTAAACATCACACACATCACATCCTTCTTTGCTTAACGCTGGAGTATTACTTTAGCAGCAGCAACACAGAATGTTGTCACTTTGTTAGATGAGTGTGCATGTTAAGAGGAATGTGACAGAATATGCATCTGCACAGTGTCTGTCAGGGGAATACACAAGTTTTGAAACACGCGAATCCAAAAATTCAATACCACAAACTTCTTTTTTTTTTAAATCATATAAAGCGAGGGCAAGTCTAACGCAAAGGATATTTGTTTTGGATCAGCCCAGCATTGCATTAAGTTGTTGTGTTTGCTTACCTGAAATTATATCCAGGAGACACATTGTGATCTAGTTCTCGGTTGTCCAATCGTCGAAATGAATACCTTGGAACACAGTATGTATGCTTCTTGTCCAGATCACAATTCCAGCTAATCTGGATTCCCATAACGCCACCCTTAAACAGAATGACAAACATCCAACTTTAGTTTTATTTAGTACAGTGCAGTAATGCCCATCTACAGCCGAAAAGTTAGTAATGGATAGAGTGTGGTAAGGTGAGAACCGCTGGCAGCAGATTCACCAGCTCAATTTGTTCTTGTGGCCATTGTCACAGGGACAGAAAATGGTGGGAAACGCATAAAATGCCCAAGAGTATATTTTTACATACTTTCTGTTGTAACACCTCAGCAGGACACAGACAAAAAAAAAGAAGAGGGTGGGGGGAGGGTTATTCCTTCTCTGCACTAGGTAAAACTAAAAAAAGTTTGGATAAAATGTGACAGTAAAAATAAGCATGTATGTGATCATCATATTGGGGAACGTAGTGCCTCCTCTAATGCATAACAGGAATACATCGTTCTGAGTAGAAGCAATCACAGGCTTCTAAATGGGGGATTTCAGTTTTTCACTGCAAAATACAGCAGCTTCCATCTCTTTTTTTAAAGATTCTTTAAGTAATCAGCTAAATGCTCTGCAATTGGTTTTTAGAATGCTTGCTACACACACACAGCTCTTGCACAAGGCCTAACTGCCTGTCAGTTCATTACACCCAATGCCACTATCAGGACGGTGAGTAGAGGGGGCAACTGCACCATATTGGAATAGGAGTACTCTCTGTGGCAGCATAATGCTAGCAGTCCTTCATACAAGCATGCATAACGGGTTTGTGCAGCTGAGAATGTGGGGAATAGAGGCGTTATACCCCCTTACACCCCATGCTCTCAGGATGGGATTTACTGATGTGTAAGTGGGGCTTAGGATTTTTTTCTTACCCAGGGACCTGATCACCACAGACATACACATATTATATTGCCAAAAGTATTGGGACGCCTGCCTTTAGACGCACATGAACTTTAATGGCATCCCAGTCTTAGTCAGTAGGGTTCAATATTGAGTTGGCCCACCCTTTGCAGCTATAACAGCTTCAACTCTTCTGGGAAGGCATCCACAAGGTTTAGGAGTGTGTCTATGGCAATGTTTGACCATTCTTCCAGAAGTGCATTTGTGAGGTCAGGTACTGATGTTGGACGAGAAGTCCTGGCTCCCAGTCTCCGCTCTAATTCATCCCAAAAGGTGTTCGATCGGGTTGAAGGCAGGCCAGTCAAATTCCTCCACCCCAAACTCACTCATCCATGTCTTTATGGACCTTGCTTTGTGCACTGGTGTGTAGTCATGTTGGAACAGGAAGGGGCCACCCCCAAGCTGTTCCCACAAAGTTGGGAGCATTAAATTGTCCAAAATGTCTTAGTATGCTGATGCCTTAAGAGTTCCCTTCACTGGAACTAAGGGGCCAACCCCTGAAAAACAACCCCACACCATAATCTCCCCTCCACCAAACTTTACACTTGGCACAATGCAGTCAGGCAAGTACCGTTATCCTGGCAACTGCCAAACCCAGACACGTCCAATGGATTGCCAGACAGAAAGCGTGATTTGTCACTCCAAAGAACACGTCCCCACTTCTCTAGCGTCCAGTGGCGGCGTGCTTTACACCACTGCATCCGATGCTTTACATTGCACTTGGTGATGTAAGGCTTGGATGCAGCTGCTCGGCCATGGAAACCCATTCCATGAAGCTCTCTACACACTGTTGTTGTGCCAATCTGAAGGCCACACAAATTTTTCAAGTTCTGAAGCTATTGACACTGCAGACAGTTGGCGACTTCTGCGCACTGTGTGCTTCAGCATGCGCTGACCCGGCTCTGTCATTTTATGTGGCCTACCACTTCGTGGCTGAGTTGCTGTTGTTCCCAGTTGCTTCCACTTTGTTATAATACCACTAACAGGTGACCGTGGAATATTTAGTAGCAAGGTAATTTCACGGATGTACTTATTGCACAGCTCCTGAGAGCGACCCATTCTTTCACAAATGTTTGTAGAAGCGTCTGCATGCCTACGTGTTGATGTTATACACCTGTGGCCATGGAGGTGATTGGAACACCTGAATCCAATGGAGGGGTGTCCCAATACTTTTGGCTATATATATATATATATATA
>NW_017306281.1:256283-264451 GCF_000935625.1 Nanorana parkeri | reverse complement strand
AATATATATATATATTATATATATATATATATATATATATATACATACATACATACACACATACAGTTGTGTGAAAAAGTGTTGGCCCCCTTCCTGATTTTTCATTGTTTTGCATGTTTGTCACACTTTAATGTTTCAGATCATCAAACATTTAAATATTAGTCGAAGATAACACCAGTAAACTCAATTTCTCTAGCCACACCCAGGCCTGATTACTGCCACTTATTGCACATGTGGCAACCTATCAGGGTACCACGCTTGAATTCACTGAGCTCCTGAGAGCGTCCCATCTTTTCACAAGTGTTTGTAGAAGCAGTCTGCATGCCTAGGTGCTTGATTTTATACACCTGTTCGCAATCAAGAAATCACTTAAATAAGACTTGACTGACAAAGTGAAGTAGACCAAAAGATCCTCAAAAGCTACACATCATGCCGAGATCCAGAGAAATCCAGGAACAAATGAGAAAGAAAGTCATTTAGATCTATCAGTCTGGAAAGGGTTATGAAGCCATTTCTAAAGCTTTGGGACTCCAGCGAACCACAGTGAGAGCCATTATCCACAAATGGCAAAAACATGGAACAGTGGTGAACCTTCACAGGAGTGGGCGGCCAACCAAAATGACCCCAAGAGCGCAGTGACGACTCATCCAAGAGGTCACAAAAGACCCCACAACAACATCCAAAGAACTGCAGGCCTCACTTGCCTCAGTTCAGGTCAGTGTTCATGACTCCACCATAATAAAGAGGCTGGGCAAAAATGGCCTGCATGGAAGAGTTTCAAGACGAAAACCGCTGCTGAGCAAAAAGAACATAAAAGCTCGTCTCCGTTATGCCAGAAAACATATTGATGATCCCCAAGACTTTTGGGAAAATACTCTGTGGACTGACGAGACAAAAGTTGAACTTTTTGGAAGGTGTGTGTCCCATTACATCTGGCGTAAGAGTAACACCGCATTTCAGGAAAAGAACATCATACCAACAGTAAAATATGGTGGTGGTAGTGTGATGGTCTGGGGCTGTTTTGCTGCTTCAGGACCTGGAAGACTTGCTGTGATAAATGGAACCATTAATTCTGCTGCCTACCAAAAAATCCTGAACGATAATGTGCGGCCATCTTTTCGTGACCTCAAGCTGAAGCGAACTTGGGTTCTGCAGCAAGACAATGATCCAAAACACACCAGCAAGTCCACCTCTGAATGGCTGAAGAAAAACAAAATGAAGACTTTGGAGTGGCCTGGTCAAAGTCCTGACCTGAATCCTATTGAGATGTTGTGGCATGACCTTAAAAAGGCGGTTCATGCTCGAAAACCTTCCAGTGTGGCTGAATTACAACAATTCTGCAAAGATGAGTGGACCAAAATTCCTGCACAGCTCTGTAACAGACTCATTGCAAGTTATCGCAAGCGCTTGATTGCAGTTCTTGCTGCTAAGGGTGGCCCAACCAGCGATTAGGTTTAGGGGGCAAACACTTTTTCACACAGGGCCATGTGGGTTTGGATTTTGTTTTCCCTTAATAAAAACCTTCCTTTAAAAACTGCATACTGTGTTTACTTGTGTTATCTTTGACTTATATTTAAATTTGTTTGATGATCTGAAACATTAACGTGTGACAAACGTGCAAAACAATGAAAAATCAGGAAGGGGGCCAACATTTTTTTTGTGTGTGTGTATAAATAATGTATTTGTTTATAATGCCATTTACCCAACCACACACCTGTATAGCCATATCTTGGAAGGATTCCCCAGACTCTTCCACTATGCTACCCAGCCGGAATATAGGGCAAAACGGGTTCGTCACACGATTGTACTGGCAGCTTTTGAGGTAATCAGTGCTGATATTTGGTAATATGTTTCGCCTGGGGATAAATAATAATAATAGAATATAGGATAAATCAAATACATATTTAAGCATCAAGTTTAAAAAGTTAAAGCACATACGCAAAACGTATTAACTTGACAACCTTTGCTATTGGAGGATTGAAAAAAAACAACCTTATTTTAAAAAGCAGACAGAAGATTTGCTCCTGTGTGTGGACACTTCTCCCACTGGGTTCTGTTTTTTAATTATTTGATAGATCTTCTATAAATGTGTTAATTTATACAGCCATATATTTCACACTTACTTGGAGAATTTAAATTTCGGGTACCAGATATTATTTTTTATCAGAACTGTGAAGTTTTCAGCGTCTTTTAGAAAAGCTGGTCTGAAACGAGACATGGATGTACAACTCAAACACACAAATGTGTAAACGGTACAGAATAAAAATGATAAATAAGGGAAAGAAGTATTATCGGTGCCAACAACAAGTCACTCACGTCGGCACCTCTGTGTCATTTTCCACTGGGCACCAGGCAAAAACTTCACATGTGTTAACGGTCTTGTTGTATGGTACACACTTTCCAGTCTGTAAACCTGCAGTGAAAAGTAAAAGAAATTCCAGTGTATAAAGCTCCAAGTAGATATAAAAGAATTAAAAAAAAAGTATTAATACAGTTATGCAATCAGTAAACATCATTCATTGGATTAAATGCAACAAGTGTAAGTGCCTAATGTTTGCCTCAATATCAGATTCCTGTAATCCCTTGTTTAGCAGCTCTCAGACTGGGAGAGGAAAGGTCAGCACTGGGAGATAATCAGACTCTGCTGAAGCTTACATATGCCTATAGTGAACATGATGGGAAAAAAAAAGCAAACAGTGAGCAAAGGGATAACCTCATCAGGGCCTGAATGCCCTTCATTGACTAATCAGCAGGCTGAGGGTGTGCTTCTGACCAAGCTGTGCTGCTGCATTGAAGGTCAGGGATCTAGCTCCACTACCTGGCATGTGTCTGAATAACACCACTGTCTAAATAAAATTACAACTCCTGTGCAAGGTCTTATCTTTATTTCAACTTAGTATTTAGTTGTTTGCCTTGAGCTCAGCTTCTGGAGTTGTCATTTCCTTCTGAAAATGATAGTTTCCTGATATTTCTGGTCTTTCCACTTTGAGTCATTAACCTGGGACAAACCCCCAGTAAATTCAGAAGGACAACATTGGCAGCCTCTGTATTTCTCCCAGTTCATGATGCCTTAAACAAGACATCCAGTCAACACAGGCAGACACTATGAAATGTGATGTTAAAAAAGTAAATAGTAATAATTATAAACCGTACCATTGCTGTAAATGCCAATATGACCTGGGATACATTTATGACTGGAATTGCATATTGTTGTGGTATCTGGGAGCTGAAAAAGAACAAAAATCATAGGTTCTCACAAAGTCAAATCTTAGGCCCCGTTCACCTTCACTGTACAATACAATGACAGCTGCCACCGCCCGCAACTGTTCGCAGGCCATTCACATGTAATCACTAAGGCTGCAATTACCTGCAGGTGCACTTGAATGTGGCCTCTTTTGCATCTGCAGGTAATCACATCAGTTAGGATTACATGTGAATGGCCTGCAAATAGCCAGGGGCGGTGACAGCTCTCATAAGATAATACAATGACTTCCGCCCCCACAGCAGATCGCATGAGACTCATGGAGGGATTTGTGAGACTCATGTGATTGGCCCCATTCGCAAGTGTGAATGGGGTGTTAAAGTATATCTCAAGCCAAAAACGTTTTTTTTCTAGTTTTGGATGTAGTGGGGAAGGATAAGATTTCCTGCCTTGTTTACACTGCTATCCAGGGATCTGTTTCACCAACAGCTTCACCAGATAGGACGTGAGAGAAAAATGTGCAACAGGGATGCAGACAGAAATAAAGATCTGACAGGGGTTCCATTCATCCCATACTTTGTAGAGGAAAAACATTTTATTTTATTCATTTTTATTTATTTGCATTGCTGTTAGATAGTCCCTCCCACTTCCTGTCTGGTAAACCTTTGTCAGCGGGACAGGAAGTGAGGATAAA
Source organism: Nanorana parkeri (assembly GCF_000935625.1). Taxonomy (NCBI): domain Eukaryota; kingdom Metazoa; phylum Chordata; class Amphibia; order Anura; family Dicroglossidae; genus Nanorana; species Nanorana parkeri. The sequence goes on along the minus strand of NW_017306281.1, from coordinate 260,555 downwards.
TCTCTCTAAAGGTGCCCATACACTGCACGATTCTAGTACGAGAATCGCGGGAAATCCCGCGATCGTACGAGAATCGTGCAGTGTATGGAAGGCGTGCGACCGTTTCTACTGTACGTTCCACCACCCAACTGTATTTGCTTCTTGTACAGAGCACTAATTATTAAAGACTGACGGACAAAAATGCTAAGATGTGCAAGTGAAGATTTTAGCTAATATCTGAATCCAGAGAAAGACTTGCCAAGGTGCAGCAAATTCACATTCAGACAACTGGGCGTTGTGGGTCGCCACAGGCGCCACAGGGAATCATATGAAGAACCCAAATGAGCCCTGAAATTTCTGCTGAACCCAGGAAAATCCAGATTTTGATGAATTTCTTCTGAGGGGGCAAATTTATTAGAGAAACTGTCCCAGAATGTAAACAACTACAAAGCTGTATTATTTATTGCGGGGGTCACACACTCAGAAAAAGTCAACCACAGACAATGTAACAAATGTAACCAGGAAAACTTTGCTGTCATTTTAAAAACGTATTTCAACTTTTGCAGCCACATTGGGATAACACCTACTTTATTATTCTTGCATGTTTTCAATTTACATTGCAGAATTGGAAAAAAAAAAAATATGTATATAAAAAATGCTGCGTAAAATTGTATTTGCTCTTTTCTGAAAACTCCATACTAAAGTTTTCCCATTCGATATAATGTCAAGGAGGCTACTGGGTCCATTATCAGTTGAGCATCAATGTCTGTCCTAACAAATAATTAAAGATCTCAAAGCATGGGTGGTACATTGTATGTTAATGGCCTTAACAAACAATGGAAAAAAAAAAAAACTGTCCACAACATTTGTCCTTTATCTGCACATTGCCAACTGCACTATGCAATAAAAACCTCCTGTAGTATCCCATGTATAATCCTGCTCCAAAAGAAACAACCAGAAAAAGGTAAGAAATAGTTTTAAGATTTTATTTTAGGTATGTTGTGCGAATGGGAAGACATAAAACATATAGTGATGTTTCTCAAAATTTGGCTGCAAAGGTGGAAATAACACCTTAAAACAAAGAAGGGAATGAATAGAAGGCTTGAGGCCTTGGGGACTTTTGTTTAACAAGCACTTAGGAACTTGACAGTCAACATGGTATTTCCGGGTTCTGCAATGATATTCCGTTAGCAGACACTGGGTTTGTACAACAATAGTAGAACAGATCTCCCCTGAGACATTTCCCTGTAACCTCCTTTGCTGGTGTTAATGATTAAAGCCTCCCCGATAAGGACACTGACGGCAATAAAAACCTGTAAGAAGTTCTAACACTTCCCCCATGATCTCAAAAACAAATATAAATCTTCCAAAAATAAAATTATATTTTCAGAGTGAATGTTGCATAAGCCTAAATCAGGCCTTCAGATCTCCTAATGAGCATGGCCATTTTAAGCATGTGGCTAGACTAGATATTGCTCTCAGAGAGTACCCACATATGGCCTAATCCTTGTTGGTATCTAGATCACTATAGACCACGGATTTATATGGGATTTATAGACCCTCAATTTAAACTCAGTACCTAATCCTTGTAGGTGATCATCAGATTCCGGCATCCCTTGTTACAACTGAGATTTGCCGGTTGATTTATAGTGTTCAAGAACAAGATTTTCCAAGTGTGTTAAGGCATCACTATGTTCCATACACAGATTTTGCAATACTGTGAAAAACTCTTCTGTCTAGTGTTTTAACTCTCCCGCCAAGTCAGAAAGCATATCGCATTGGGTCCTAAAACCATGGAGATACGATCAAGGAGAGTTGGTTGCCTCAGTGACAGTTATAAACATGTACCAATACCCAGCCTTTGTCTAAGTGGCAATATCACTTCATTTGTGGATAGAGTTAACGTGGTCAACACAAACCACACACAATACACACAATACTAATTAAAAAATGGACACAATGGGGTCTATTGATGCAAAAATGAACATTCTTAGGTATGGTTTCTTTTCAGGTGGAATGAATCTAATGTAATACTGCATTTTGGCCACTAGATAGAGGTGGGAAGTATTTTGTTTTCAGGTCAAATGTATGTAATGCAGTACTGCATTTTGGCCACTAAAAAGGAGCTGAGAAGCAAAGAAAATAAAGGGGCAGTAAGACAGGAGAGAAAAGGGCTAGATCAGGGGTGGGAAACCCTAGCGCTCCAGCTGTTGTAAAACTACGGGACCCAGGAGGCATTGCAAGACTGGCAGTTACAGGCATGACTTCCAGAGGCAGAGGCATGTTGGGATTTGTAGGTAAAGCACAGCTGGAGGGCTGGGGTTGCCCACCCCTGGGTTAGATGATGCTGAACATCCTCCAACCAGGAAATGCTCTAAAGCTCTATCTGACATACCGCAGCTTCTAATGCGCACACCGAGAAGCTCACAGTGTGCAATAAAAATCAGAGTAAGCTATTTCAGTACAAATATCACCAATCCCATACTCAGGTGGAATAAACATGATGTATCTACCAGCTGGGCTCACCTCAGGGCAGTAGGCTTGGCTTTGATTCTGTGTCAGAATTAGATTGGTCATCACAAAGAAAGCATTTTCTTCCTATATTACAAGATAAAAAAAAACTTGCTTTTACATACAGTGACCAGATGAACAAATAAAGTCATCAAATAAATCATATACTGCAGAATATTTAGTGCACTCACATAATACAAGCTTTATGAATTTGTATTAAAAGGAAACCTCTATAGCTGCCTCTTCTGACCTCTTTCTGAAAATACTAGTTGCCTGCAACAGGCCTCCATATGGCTACTGCACGAACAATCAGCAGGCCCAATACAAACATATGGAGCCATCATAACATAACTACAGCCTAAATAACATAATGACAAAGGTTGAAAGCAGCTGCCATATGATCTGCTACATATTTATGATATTTACTCAAAACACAAGACATTCTTGGAAAGGAGTTAGTCCCTTTATTCAGTCAAAAGAGACTGATTTTCCCTATCGTAGGTAGGATTAGAAGCCTTGATGGCCTTTTACTGATATCCAAGGATCTGTTGCAGAGACTTTCCCTCACTTTATTCTTCTGGTGACAAATGGTTTCACCAGACAGGAAGTGAGGTAAAATCTCCAACAGTGACACAGACAAAGAAAACTTTTTTTCAGTACGTGGAAAGCTAGAACCTCCAGCCACTTGTTATTTCTGTGTGCCTATTGCAGGTGCAGAGTCACAAAAGAGGATGTGATATACAATCATTTCAAAGATATTTTGTCTCATATCCTCTCTTGGGGGTCTCTCTGAGGAAAGGAAGTGATAGGATATCTGTACAATGCAGACACATCAATAAACATTAACAGAGGTTCTACTCCCTCACACACACCATAAAAATGTTTTTCAAAAAGAAGGTTTGACTGAAGTTCCATTTAAACACACAACCTAAGTCAGTGTTTTCTCTAAAGGTGCCCATACACTGCACGATTATCGTACGATAATCGTATGCGATCGGGTTTTCGTACGATAATCGAGCAGTGTGAACGGAGACGTGCGACCGTTTCTACTGTACGGTCGCACGTCTTCTGTCGAACCAGCATGTTCGAAAACCAGCCGGGAATCGTACGATTCTCGGCTGGTTAGAACGGTGCTCGGAAGATAAATGCTGAACGGGCCGGTGTGCGCACGCGCACACTGCCCGTTCAGCATTGCGGTCATCGGAAGCCCGCCCCTCAGGGGGGCGGGCTTGCGATGATCGAGAGTGCGATCTGCCTGTCCAAGATAGGCAGATCGTACGTTTTTTTAATCCCTTTACAACCATCGCAAGACTAAAGTCTTGCGATGGTTGTAGAGTGTATGGCCACCTTAAGGATCCTGGAAACAAGGTCTGTGCATTCATTCTCCGATGTATGTCATTGACTTATAACTTTTTATGAATTGAAGCTCCCATTCACACCTGAGCCATTTCTTTGCTGAAGTGCAGCAACAATCAAAATGAAGGCTCCCATTATATGCAATGGTGCCCATCCACATCTGAGCACCACATTGCATACAAAATAAGAGTTGTTTTAGGCAGAATCGCATGTTTTGGCCTCATAGACTTCATTAGGAGCATCTGAAAAATGGACGTGTTTTTCGCACCTAACATTCGTCTCCTCAGAAAAACTAGCTTTCCACTGGATTAAACAAAAAGGCTCAAGCCTGGAAACATGTGAAAAACCCTTGTACCAATATCTGTAAAAAAAAAAAAAAAAAAAAAAAAAAAAAAAAAAAAAGGAAAAAGAGACAAGGGGTTTTTT
>NW_017306281.1:203474-256081 GCF_000935625.1 Nanorana parkeri | reverse complement strand
GAAAAAAAGGAAAAAACCCTTTTACAAAAAAATAAAAAAAAAAAAAAAAAAAAAAAAAAAAAAAAAAAAAAAAAGGTAAAAAGGCAACTGGACTTGCTTGTGATTAGCTAACTAATGTGCCTAACAACTGCCCTACAAAGCTAACGCTCAAGTGTGAATGGGAGCCAACATTGTACATAGGGGCTGGACAAATCCCAGGAGCCAGGTCGTCAATGCTTCTCAAAAAATATCACTGGCATCCAACATTTGAGGCTTCTTCTAGTTGTTCATGGATTGGGCAGACTGGCTACTGGATTCCATATTAATTTGTCTATTCCTCTTAAGGCCTCATTCACACTGCCGCACGTATATGCGCGTATTGTACCATATGCAAATAAATGGCTCCATACACATAACTGCGTATGGAGCTGCATATTTGCGTAGCGTAAAAAAAGAATGGAACCGAGATGCGTCTGGGCGGCGTATTTTACGCGCATACACGCGTGTACAGTTCACTAACATTTCTATTACGAATGATGCATTCTGGGATTGCATATAGTGCACGCATATACACACGCAATATACAATTTTGCTCTTGCGTTGTGTGTGAATGAGGCTTATAGAGAATGCAGGAGGAGGACTAATACTTTATGGTGCTAGAGAGGGGAAATTACTACTTCATTCCCCAAGAGATTTAGGAATCACCTGTAGAAGAAATATCAGTTCCTGATGCAGTGACGTAACAATACTGAATACTCTATAGTGATATCCTGTGGGTATAATGCACGCTGAGGACCAGGGCCAGGTTAACTTCTCAGGAGCCTGTAGGCAAAGAAATCTGAAGCACCCCCCTCCTTTCCCGAGGTCTCACAGCCTCAGTCAGGCTGGGAGGACTGTAAAAAAGAAAAAAATATATATAATACAGACAAGTGGGCCCATCTGTGGAGGGTGTCTGTAGGCAGATGCCTACGTTGCCTAGTGGGAAATCCAGCCCTGCTGAGGACTTATTACAAATGTTAAAAAGACAGCTGGCTAATACTGCACTGTAATAGAATGTTATTAAGAGACTGAACACTGCTCTGAAATGCTGTTAGACTAATCCAAAAAGTAACTTATACTGTCAAACTAAAGTAAGCCAAAATATTTAAGGTTGATTTCCTTCCAATGATTTACCCAAGCTACACTCACAAAACGTTCTCAGTGATCTACAGTGCAAAGTCTGAAAACCAGCTCCATAGTCATTTTTATTCCTTAACTGTCAGCCTTTGACTGGCTTGCTGCTTCTCCATACTTTCCACTTTGTGATCTAAAAATATCAATTAGACTACATTCACTCCTCAGCACATGGATCCAGTGTGTTTTAGTTTGATGCGTTTTTTACATCCCCATGTAAAGTTTGGGTATGCCATGCACATAGAGCATACTGATTCATACTGAGCAGGAGTCTTCTGAGGCCATTTTGCACATTTTTAAAGCGTTTTCAGGCTTGAAAGTTTTTGTGATAGTCAATGAAAAGCTAGTTACTACAGGGAGACAGTCTATATGCGTGGAAAAAAAAGTTACCCATACTCTCTTCAAGATCAAAGTGACACAATACTCAGGTGTAAATGGGCTGCATTAAAACTAATGAAATTCTTCATGTTGAGTGCCGTCACGTTTCAGGAAATGCGTGACAAAACACTCAGGTGTGGATGGGTGCTCAGATCTGCTTTTACTTGAACAGTACACCGGGCAGTACTGAATTTCTGATGGGACAACAGATATTTTATTGCACTTAATAGACAAACAGTTAGGTTTTACACACATTTTAGATATAGGTTACACATTCTCTTAAGAGGACCTTTACCCTCTTTCACTAAAAATTACAATAGCATGGAGTTCTGCATGTTGATATTAAATCATTTTTCATTCATTAGCCAAATAAACATTTTTCTTTTACTTACAATTATTATTTTCCACATCCTGGTCTTCTTGGGCATTAGTGATGTAGCCAATGCCTAGGAGATACATCCTGGGAACTTTTACATCACCAGTGCCTTCCTGTGAAATCTCATCTGTAGCCTGTTAAACCTTAGGAGATCTCAGGGAAATATATTTTCCTCCCCTGAGATGATGTGCATGGTCACATGTCCTAAGCACATGTGACAGAGTTCCAGGAAGTAAAGGGGGAGGGATTAACCTGCCCTTAGTTTAAAAAAATGGCCACCATCGGAAGAATGGGGAGGGGGGGAAAAAAAAGGTATGCAAAGAATAAAAAGCCAGCAGTTATCTAGAAGTATGTGTTTGTAGATTGTCATTACTAAACAGTTCTAAAGGTGTGTTTGTTGTCATTTAAACACATGAGCAAGATTCTCTTTAACGCTTCTTTCTGCCGGTTAGCCCTACATATAATAAATTGAGAAACGCACCTTATGTGTCACTATATTAGACACACTGCTACCATAATCCTATATTGCTCTGGGCAATATAAAAAGCAAACAGGGTGGAGATAAAGTGTAATGTAGACTTGGAAATGTAAGCTTCTAAACAGGACACAACTAGTATGGAACAAGTGGTTTTATAACTGCTTCATAAAAAGACTGATGTCAGTGCACAGTAATAATAAACATTTTATATCTGTACCAAGTCTTTCACCTACTGAAGAGAAGACAATTCTAAGCAGATAAATCATAAAAAATGACAACTCACACAAAGTTTTGTTACCCATTTTACAGTTATATGCACAGACAAGTGGAAAGAAGTTCTTTTGTATGAAAGTTCTTTTGAATATCTAAGCAGTGTATGGCACGCTTAAGGGTGGGTTAAAACTCGTCAGCTTTACTTTTTTTCCCCTCTGTGTACCATTGGGGAGATTTCCCTTCACTTCCTGTCTGATAGCCACAACAGGAATAAGGAGAAATGCCTTCAAAGGAGAGGGATTTCCCTGGTGGTCAGTAGGGTCACCAGAACCTGCGTCCAATCGTGTTCTGGTGACAGCCCAAAATTTGGGATTTTCATTTACTTTCAGTGATAATGGTCACTGGGACAAATAGAGAGGGTGAATCTCCCTAACAGGGACAACAGGGGTTTTTATCCCTCTCCACTATCCAAAACTAAGAAAAGTAGTTTGGGTATTAGTTGTACTTTAAGGGCCCATTCATACCTACGCACATACGGATGAGCATTTTTCCTTTTTTTTCTGCATCAATGCAGTTTGCCCATTCATTTTCAGTGGGCACTCACACCTCGCGGCAACGCATGTATTCACTGAGGCTCTGGTGAATGTGTATGGTCCATGCATTGGGGGGCCATTGAAAATGAATGGCAATGCACCGCAAAGGGCATACATACATGACTTGCTGTACTTCATGTTATTGCACACGATAACCGGCATTAACAAAATAAAAATGTAAATGCGTCAGATGATTAAAGGGAAGATTTTTCAAATAATCTGAAAACACACCTGAGCAGGAATAATGTAATCAGCAACATCCCAAATCCTCAGTCCTTGCTGGGACGCGTTTGTCACTGCAACGCCTTTAACTTTGGAGTTCACAGAGCTGACCACTGTGTCGAATTCCTGGTAGCCTTTCTCCCAGACAAAAACCCACCTGTCACAAGACAATCAACAGAGCTTTCATTGCCACGGAGTGATCAGACATCAAAATCAGATCAGATTTAAAGTACAACCAAAAGTGAAATTAAAGCCAAATGGTTTGTAAGCTTTTTCAAATGCTGATAAAATCACTTACAATGGATGTTGCTTCTTGATGTTTAAAAGCAGTTCATGTTTCCTGCAGAATCAGCTAGTCCCCTGAACACTGGTCCCGATATCCTGCTTTAGGGTGGCTCATTTCCTTTGAAGAGTTCTATGGAGCCACCCTTGTGTGTCTTATCAATCTGTGCGTGTCTCCACAAACACTGAACAAAAGCAAGTCTCTCCTTGCACCCCCTGTCCCCCTCTTCCCTTTTTAAAGAAAATGGACAGTTGCTGGAGACTGTGCTTTCCCTAATGATCTTGTACGGTACAGGAAGTTCAGAGAAGCCGAGCTGAGAGAGTTGAAGCCAGCTGTATGGAAACATGATACCTATAAATGTTTGTGTTTTGGATAGCATAGGGAAGAGTTAACCCCCTGTAAAGTTGTTACAGTACTACAAACCAGACCCAAAAAGGTGGGCACTCCTCCTCAGCACGAGCGCGGTAGCATTACAACTACCCCTGCTGTACAGTAATAGCCTCCGTTTGTAAGTAGGAGTCGGATGTAAGTAACTCGGGGACTGCCTGTGCCTGGCGCTCAGCAAGATAAAACAGAACTAGTGTCCCCATTGGAAGATTTCCTGTCTATTCCTATTCTGGTGACGACACAAAATGTGGGATTTTCTTTCAATATCAGTGATAATGGTCACCAAGACAAATAGAAAAGGGTGAATCTCCCCAATGGGGACACAAACAGCAATAAAAACCTGATGTGTGTTCTAATCACTCTCCAGTCTATCCAAAACTAGAAAACATTTTGGTTTCCCTTGCACTTTGATACCATGTAAAAGAACAATATTGTTCAGCAATCCACAACAGCATTTAGCAATCCGATTACAAAACAATCGCTGACAACCTTCCCTGTGTTCCATTCCACCATTGCTCTTCACATATTGATCCTTCTATAACAGTGTGTTTTGATTGCATTTTGTTATAGTAATGCACTGAGAAGTGATGGTTTATAGGCACGCTTGTCAGAAACTCAATCAAAAGAAGATAAAAGAGATCTCTCTACACAAAGGAAAATGATTGAGCCCTTGTTATTTATGTTTCACCTAAAACTAACACCAAGAATGTGATAAGAAGTTATTACCACCAGCTCCTCATAAGGTCCTATGTTGCTAAATGACCTCTAATGTTTTCACACAACTTTCCACAAGGATCCCCACATCTCTCCAATAGAATCCAATTAGACAAAGTGGGCGAAAGCTGTGGGGATCTTGTGAAAAAAAAACACCTACAGGGTTATTCAGAGAAGGGTGAAGAGTTTGGAGAAGGCAGGAGAAGTGAACAATCTAGGACAACATAGCTGATTTGGCAAAATTCTCCAATTCAGCTCACTTTCCAGTTCAGCGATGTTGTCCTAGATTGGTCACTTCTCCAAACTCTTCACCATTTTGTGAATAGGCCTGTATGTCTGCATTCACACCTGAGCCGAGCATTTTTTCAGGCAATTTAGAAGCATTTTTTTTGCATAGTTTCTGGCTTGAGCGGCTTTGTTTTAGCCAATGGAAAGCAGGTACTAGGAGGAAGAGATGGTTGTTAGGTGCACACACGATTTTCAGCCTCTGTTAGATTTATGGTACCACAAATGTGCAATTCTGCCCAAGAGAAAAACTCATGTACTTTTTCGAGCCTCAAGCTACAGGTGACAACACTGAAAATAATGGCATTTCTTCATATTCAGTGTTGTCACGCTTCAGGAAACATGCAGCGAGATGCTCAGGTGTGGATGAGGGCTGAAAGTGCGTGATACAGTAGAAAGGTATAGCAGCTACAAATACTTTTTAAACAGTTGTAAAAAATGTTAAAGAACTTCAGGTTTTAGAAAAATGAACTCTTGTAGTAGGGCTACACTGCACTGCAAGGGTCAACTAGCTGTTTTTCTCTAGGGGTGGGGAAAAAAAAAAAAGTAATACTCACCCAAGCCTCGGTCCCGCCGCACTGCTAGCCTGGTCCCTGCAGCTTCTTCTCCCCCCTGGGATTCGGTGGTCTACGGACCTGTGACATCATCATGTCTTAGACGTGAAGACACTGAGGGACATAACACAGCCAGGAGAGAGGCGAGTTCTCAACTGTCATAGGGCCGAGGATCAGGCAAGTAAAAAAACAAGCAGTTAACCCTTGCAGTCCTGGGAGTAGCCTCATTGCAAGCATTCATTTTCTACAACCTGCAGTTCTTTAAAATCAAAGGAAACCTCTACACAGAGGAATATTGCTGCTGCCTAATCTTTCCAAAAAAGAGGTACTGACCTTTCTTCTTTTTATTTTTAAAGCGCTATTTACATGGCCATCATACCGATCCTATGGCTTCAGTACTTTACTCAGATTGCAGATCAGGAGCTCAGGCTTCATCCTGACTTTCTATTCAGCATGCTTGTTCCAGGTCAATGACAAAGTACTGACACTGGAGACAGCCAGGCAACTAGCATTTCAGAAGGATGTCAGCAATGGCAGTTTCCATATTACTCTCAATAGAGGTTCACTTTAAAATGAAGGATATCAGACATTCAGATCTTAGCAGGTTCAGACATTCAGATCTTAGCAGGTTCAGACATTAAAATGCTACAAATGAGGAGAAGGATACCAGACATTGAGATCTTTGAGGTGTGTGTACACACTTGAACAAAAGTCAGAAAGGAAAGTGAAACAATGCAAGTTCACAGCAAGAAACTAGATGAGAGTCATCAGAGGAAAAGGAAATGATTGTGTAATAAAACAATAGTGTGCTGATCACAAATCCAGCTCCAGGAACATGTAAGCTGGATCGGCCTCTATCAGGCACAGCCATATGGAAGGCGGAGAGGACACGTGACCCGTCCCAGGTAAAGGTGGCATCAGCCAGCAGAGCGGAGAAGCGCAAGTCATACCCAATGACATAAGCCAGGATGAGCAGCTGGACGAGTCTGTTCAGCAGCCCGATCTTCCTGCTCTTAATGAGCGCTATACGAGGCGTGCTATAGTCAAAGACACAGCTGTATATTTCCAGGCAGCAGCCGCCACCGCCACCAGACATGGCTGGAGAAGAGGCAGGAACACCGGACTCCCAGGACTTCTGAACACAGTCATATGATCATTCCAAGGATGAGTCCCACTTCCAGCGGGGTGGAGCTGGGCGCAGCCGACACACGCCACCTAGTGTTCACTGTCGGAACAACCTCCAAACACCAGACCGCTGTTCTTCATAGAGGATCTTCGGAAAACATGGACGTATATTCAAATGTCAAATAAAAATAAATGTAACGTAAAAATAATAAATGCACATGTATTTTTTTTTGCACGGAAGCCAGTAAAACATTGCAATATTCAGAAGAGACCACCCTCAAATACAGAGAAGGGTATTTATAAATACCCCCAAAGTGTCCCTGGATGTGTGCCCGTTTTTCAAAATGCAGTCCCCAACCTGGCTCCCACATGACTGTAAGTACCCGTTCACACTGAGCGGTTTATCACGCGAATTTCCGCTCCTAAATCGCATATTTCCGCGCGATATCGCTCTATGTAGTTAGTCCAATGCATTTCAATGGAGCTGTTCACATCTTACAGCTCAATGTCGCCTCTAGCTCGTCGCTGTAGCTTGTCGCTTGTACTTGACCCTTTTTTGCACGGATGTCGCGCGATTTTGCTCTTGTTTGCTTACAGCCCAATACGAAAAGTCGTGTGAAGTAGCGCGACAAGTCGCGCAATATCGGGCATATGACAATTGCGCGGAAAACACGCGATTATCCATGTCGCTCAGTGTAAATGGGGACTAAGGCTGCACAGGGGCAACTCCAGGCATGCTGTTACACTTTGCGGCCACCAGGTGTCAACGGTGGGACATCATCACGCACTAGGGTTGCCACCTTTTCTTCAAGCGAAACCCAAACACTGTAGCGACGAGCGGACATTTTTTTGGGAGAATGAGTCGTGGCGTATTAATATGTAAATAGCGCCATCCATTCCTATGTAAATATCACAGTTGAGACTATTTTTAGTGGGGGGCCAGTAGCTCCTATCTTGTTTTGGTTGCCCTTGTCTCCCTGACATCTTGTGTTCGGGTTTCTGCTGCCATGAAACCCGGACACAGCATTCAAAACCCAGACTGTGTGGGTGAATCCTGGACAGGTGGCAACCCTATCACGCACACGCGTGACGTCATTGTGCACGCACCTGAAGTCATCATGCACATTTAACTGACAGCAGAGGCACCCCAGGCCGGGTGTCCCCCGCGGGGATGTCATCACACAGGTGTGTAGTGATGTCAGGCGCACTTAGCTGCCGGCAGTCATTTTGGTGAAGGATGCCAGCAGAGAGAGGAGGGGATGTTCATCCTCTGTTCATGCAGCTGTCGGGCTCTCGGTCCATGAGGAGGTGACACCAAAATCACTGTCAGTCAGGGAGAAGAAATTCAGTGCAGCTAATCCTTCCTCGTAGCTGAGTTCCCCCAGGCCTCTTATCATTTAGTTGGCTTTCTCTGTTTTGTCACGCTTAGCTTTGAGCATCAAAACTCCCAGGTGTGAACGGGAACTAACTCCGAAGGAAACAGATGGATCTGGCACTCAGCAATCCAGCATGTCCGGGAATTAGGATGTGTGTGGCCAGTCAGCACATTATCATGCGTTTTCATAGTGACACATGGCATGTATGCCACGGTAGTCCTCCTTGGACTGACACCAGTATCACAGCAGCCATTTTTGCCTCCCATTGACACTGATGTAGCACCATTTTTTCCTCCTACTAATACCAAGCAGGGGCATTTTTTTCTTCCCACACTGATACAGATGCAGCACCATTTTTTCCACCACTATGCATTTTTTAAATATAACGCCTGAGTTTAGTGTCACTTCAAAATCACATTAGAGAAGAAATATCTGCACGCTTAAATATTTAAAGGAATTTTCCATTTTTATTGTTACCCTTTATGTGATGTTAAAATCGCTGCTCCTTTAAAAACTGTATTTTTTGCGATCGACTGGTAGATCGCGATCGACCTTGTGGGCACCCCTGCTATACACCTTTTATGGCCATTGACTTGCATATTGACTACCGTAGTCGTTGACGGCCACAATTCGCAGACCCAGATTTATAAACAGCTACATGACTTGAGGCAATGACTTGTTTATGAATCGGTCGTTTATTAGATCCGAACTGGCTTCATGTGTGGTCAGTATTGGTTTTGATGCATGATTGGGTTCCATTAAAGTGACATTAAAGACTAAAGCCCCCCCACCCCCCCCCAACAATGCTGCTGTAAGGACTTAGCTTAAATGATGCCTCTTGATCTGATCATCTTCTTCTTTCCAGTAGTTCTCAGGAGTCCCTCCGGTCTCTGATCCAGTGCTGACTGATGTGTCTTCTGTGTCCCTTCCTGTCCCACAGAGTCTGTGCGGGTGCAGGCTGCTGCATTAACTTACCCTGTGTCTCTTCTCTTATCCTGGCCGAAGATCTGCTATTGCACATGCGCCCGCCCCATGATCCTTTGCGGCTGCCCGAGAATATTCAGATTTTCGGACGGCAGCACGCATTGGAGACACAGGTAAGTTTAAACCCTTTTCTTAGCTTTTTTTTTTAAATGTTTTTGCATATATCTACTGCTTGCTAGCAGTAGATATATGCAAAAAAAGAGGAGGGTTTAATTATACTTTAAAGACTTAGCATCCTTAACGACCCCTAACTAATTTTTTTCTTTACAGTATAGTGCTCCCCCCGTTCTTGAAGTAGCAAATACAAGTTTGGTTTTTTTATCATGGAATACAAACTGCACTTTTGCCTTTCTCGTCTGGACAGGAATGATGTCCCCAGTTACCTGCAATATGTCATATATCCCAGAAGGCTTTGGGGCAATCTAGACAGGGCCAGCGATAGCGTAAGGCTGCATAGGCAGCCACCTGAGGGTGCTTCAGGGAAATGCCCCTTTGCCTGTGTAGGCTTGCATTTTGATGCTGGCCCTGCACTTGAAGTACCTAGGGTTGTGTCAGGAAGCAGGGGGTGTTGCCCCTGCTCGGGGCCACGGGCACGGGTTTCCCCTCAGCTTGGCAGAACTCCTGGTGCCCGGGTTGCGGGTACGCATGCGCGAGTCGCACGGCGGGTGCGCATGCGCGGTACGCAGGCTGCGTGCGCATCCCCGGGGGCACGCGTGTAGCACTCCTGCATCATTAGGCATCAGGTGTGAGCCTTGCTGGGGGAGGTTCCCTGTACACACCTTTCATCTCTCTCGCCTGCCATTGGTTCCCGAGAAAGGAAGCGTCCTGGTTGCCTCGGTGACCGGGGGGTGGTCCTAACTCCCCTGGCTATAAAAACCTGGCCTGAGCTCTGGCTTGGTGCTGAGTTATTCCACCTCATGGTGTGACATACGAAGCGCCCCTCCTATGTGCCTTGTTGCCTGTTTCCTGTTTCCTGAACCCTCTGCTGACCTCCCGTGTACCGACCTTGGACCGCCTATCGTTTCTGACCCTCTGCTGCCTGCCTCGACCTCGGATTACCCTCGACTACCTCTTTGGATTGCCCCCTGGTTACCTTGCCTTCTGACCCTTCCGGCTGCTTCCTGCCAGCGGGTTCCCTCTGTGCTGCTCGCCCGCGGACACACCTGATAGGTTGCCATCTGTCTGGGATTAACCCAGACAGACTGGGTTTAGAATGCTGTGTCCAGGTTTCATGGCAGGATGTCAGGCAGACAGGGGCAACCACGGGGGCCCTGTTATTCCTGTTTGTAAACACCTGCATGCCTTACACACCATGGATCTGCTCTCTCTCTCTCTCTCTCTCCCCTTATTGTCCTTCAAACATGTGACAGACCGTTTATACTTTTATACTCTGGCTGTCTCCCCTCGCTCTCCCCTGGCTGTCTCCCCTCGCTCTTCCCCCCTGGCTGTCTCCCCTCACTCTCTCACCTCACTCTCTCCCCTGGCTGTCTCTCCTCACTCTCTCTCGTGGCTGTCTCTCCTCGCTCTCTCTCCCCTGGCTATCTCTCCGCTTGTAGGTAGGTGCAGTATGGCCAATGGCCACTAGATGCCCCCATGGGGCACTAGAGATAGATGTAGCTATGGCCTGGGGAGACTCTGTGTCCCAGGAGAGCTGATTTATAGGGGGCATCCGAGAGGGGAAAGGCAGAACAGTACAGGAGAGCAGAAGTCTAAGACTGTAGGCAGAGTCTCTGGAGAGAGACTGACTCTAAAACATAGGCTTGTCCATGGGAAGGACAGGACCAGGCCTAGGACTATGTAGAGCTATAGAGATTCCCCAGTTTCCCCTGGAGGGGGAAACCACCGAGCTAGGACTGACAAGGATGGGATTCCGGAGAAAAGTTAGGAGCCTATAAGACTGACAATATTTGCCAGTGGGCCTCTGGCCGAAGTAAGTCGTGGACTCTGGGCTGCACCTGGGCTGTTCTTCTCTCTCTCTAATCTGTATCACTATGCAAATATCAAGAGATGTGCCGTCATCCCACTCGGGGGTGGCTGAAACCTATGCTTATTGTCATGTTCATCCTTTTCAAGTAAAACCAAGAAAAGACTATCTGTGTGACCTGGTTCTTCTCCCTCCAACCTCTGAGAAGGTGGGGTTCTACAGGAGTGTGATGTTGGACTGTATCGGGGCTGTAACCATCCTGAGGAGGGTAGGTGTGCAAAGGGGCTATGCCCGACATAGGGTGCCTTTCATGGTGGCCTTTCTCCCTAAGGGGGAGGGAGCGCCGAATACTGCAGAGGCGGTGGAAGCCATGAGGCCCTGTGTGCGCAGTACTACACGTGTGGGAGTTGTTTGCACGAGGCCAGAGCCGAGGCCCCTGACCGTGGGGCGCCTGGTGTCGTGTTGCATACATGGGGTTACACAGAGCCAACCCAAGGGGAACTCACACGCAACACCCAGAGAGTGAACCCCGCCTACACGCTCTCTCTCCCCTGGCTGTCTCTTAGCTCTCTCTCCCCTGGCTGTCTCTCCTCTCTCTCTGCCCTGGCTGTCTATCCTCCTTGCTCTCTCCCCTGGCTGTCTCTTCTGGCTCTCTCCCATGGCGGTCTCTCCTCCTCGCTCTCTCCCCAGGCTGTCTCTCCTCACTCTCTCTCCTGGATGTCTCTCCTCACTCTCTCTCCTGGATGTCTCTCCTCACTCTCTCTCCTAGATGCCTCTCCTCGCTCTCTCTCCCGGCTGTCTCTCCTCTCTCCCCTGGCTGTCTCCCCTCGCTTTCCCCTGGCTGTCTCCCCTCACTCTCTCCCCTGGCTGTCTCTCCTTGCTCAATCCCCTGGCTATCTCTCTGCTCTCTCTCTCCTGGCTATCTCTCTGCTCTCTCTCTCCTGGCTATCTCTCTGCTCTCTCTCCTGGCTATCTCTCTGCTCTCTCTCCCCTGGCTATCTCTCTGCTCTCTCTCTCTCCCCTGGCTATCTCTCCGCTCTCCCTCCCCTGGCTGTCTTTCAGCTCTCCCTCCCCTGTCTATCCTCCTTGCTCTCTCCCCTGGC
Organism: Nanorana parkeri; assembly: GCF_000935625.1. Lineage (NCBI taxonomy): Eukaryota > Metazoa > Chordata > Amphibia > Anura > Dicroglossidae > Nanorana > Nanorana parkeri. The sequence goes on along the minus strand of NW_017306281.1, from coordinate 243,934 downwards.
TCTCTCCCCTGGCTCTCTCCCCTGGCTGTCTCCCCTGGCTCTCTCCCCTGGCTGTCTCTCCATCTCGCTCTCTCCCCAGGCTGTCTCTCCTCACTCTCTCTCCTGGCTGCCTCTCCTCACTCTCTCTCGTGGCTGTCTCTCCTCTCTTTCCTGGCTGCCTTTCTCTCTCCCCTAGCTGTCTTTCAGCTCTCTCTCCCCTGGCTATCGCTCCTCTCTCTCCCCTGGCTGTCTATCCTCCTTGCTCTCTCCCCTGGCTGTCTCCCCTCACTCTCTTCCCTGGCTGTCTCTCCATCTCGCTCTCTCCCCAGGCTGTCTCTCCTCACTCTCTCTCCTGGCTGCCTCTCCTCACTCTCTCTCGTGGCTGTCTCTCCTCTCTCTACTGGCTGCCTCTCCTCACTCTCTCACGTGGCTGTCTCTCCTCTCTCTCCTGGCTGTCTCGCCTCGCTCTCTCTCCCCTGACTATCTTGTCTTGTTTTCTCTCTCCCCTGGCTGTCTCTCTTCTCTCCCCTGCCATATGCCACAGTGTGTGGCAGGTAGGGTGCAAGACAGGGGGCCCAAGCAAATGTTTGCCCAAAGTACAATCAATATTAAAGAGGCCCTGCATGGATGATTAGATAGGTGCCAGTAGATCTATCACACAGTCCCATCACCTGACGTTTCATTCGCAGTGATAAACCGCACTGCGTGGCTGTGTGATCTACTTCCGGCTGCTAGTAAGCATCCACTGCACCTGCAGAGAGATCACACAGCCCCATAGTGATGGCTGATCCTTTAGAGTCTTGTGTTATGAATAAAGCTACCCCCCACCATTCATCCTTCATCCCAATGTGCTGAATGGCGGTGCTCATCTTCGGAGTGCGTCTGTGACCAGTGACCTGCTCGGTTAATCAACCCACATTATGTATTCAATTCTCTTTGTGAGTAGTGTGGTTGGATAGTGGTGCTGGGAGGGATGGCCAGTGTTTGTGACCAGGACATAAAACTTTTGTGGGTGCGTGTGGCTACAAAGGGGGGTGTTATTTTGTTGGAGTGGTTATAAGTGAGCATGGTCACTAGGATGCCCCCAGATTTCATTATGAAAATCTGGTCACATTACCAAAGCACCACGTACAGTTGTATGGGCACCTCTGTATTATTACACTTTACAGAATTAGTAACAGGGGTGACCTTTGCTATAAGCTGGAAAACTGCCTTTGCTCTAGTGAAATCTTAGATAAGCATAGGCAACCTTGAGTAGAGCTCACATCCACCAGAGCCAAAGGGGATTTCTGAATTGGACCCTGAATGCATACATGTATAGTGTTTAGCAAACAGCTCTGGTTAAGGTGGGAAAGTTCCCTTAGACACCACACATATCTTCATTTCTCTTGGTTGATAGCTCACAATAACTAATCCTGGATGCACAAATATTGATTCCCTTAAGCTTTTTGTTTTCATAAGGAGTGAATAAAAAGCTATGTCAATTCCAGATAATTCAGTTACAAACAAAAGGCAAAATCCTATTTACCAACAATTCTATTACTAGTCTTCTCAATAAAATCTACATATATGAAATATTTTTCAGGAAGCATTTCCCAGAATCAAACCAGATTCTGATTTCATCTTAATTTTAAAGTTACTCTTTTGAATGTCATGTTAGCACTGGCACTAATGTAAAGTAGCATTTCACAAATAATGATGGTGCAGTTCCTTCATCTCCATATTAAAGGCTAACTCCACCTTTTGGAACATGTTTCATATCACAGCTATATTTAAAGTGTAAGATAAAACATAACCCCCTTACTGATTCGTGGGTTCTTCTCCCCTCAGCACCTTGTGTATTGTTAAATTAGGCGCAGCTGTGCGTGATTCCCCCCCCACACAACTGCGTCATTCATTTACAGATCCAATATACAGGATTCGTGAATGAAAAGACTGCCGCAGTAGAACGACGTGTAGCTCTCAATGGAGCTCAAGTGCTCAAGTGTAGTGATGTTCATTGATAACTTCCTCCAGCCCTATAACTTAAGGAGGTATAGTCTGCAAGAGCCTGTGCATTGCACCCATAGTTCACGGATCGCAAATGGAATGCTTTGCAGACTCCAATGCAAAAAGTTAATACATGCACAGTTTTATATTCAATGTGGGTGCATATATTATTTTTTGCAGAAGGTGGAGTTAGCCCTTAAGCTCATCACACACATTACAATTTGACTGAGCAATCGCCTTTATATCTACCATTGAGTGTGAAGTGTAATGCTGGGCTACCACCTTACAACCATCGCAAGACTTTTGTCTTGCGACGGTTGTAAGGTACTTAATCTTGGACAGGCAGATCGTACTTGCGATGATCGCATGCCGCGCCCCCCTGAGGGGTGGGCTTCCGATGACCGCAATGCCGAACGGGCAGTGTGCGCTTGTGCACACCGGCCCGTCCGGCTTTTATCTTACGAACATGCTACACACCCGCCAAACATCGTACGATGCTCGGCGGGTTTTCGAACATGTTCGTAAGTTTAAAGTCGTGCGACCTTACAGTAGTAGAGGTCGCACGGCTTCCACACACCTTACGATAATCGTACGATCGCGGGATTTCCCGCGATTATCGTAAAGTGTGTGGGCACCCTAAGGGTCTGTCTGATTGGATACAAATTGATTGGATCATTTAGATAGAAACTCATATTACAAGTTTGGAAAATCAAATGGAGACTGTAGAGAGGTTGAACATCACACAGCAGGACTTGGATTTCAAAAGGAGGACGTTGCCAAAATATGTTTTCAGGTGAGAGAAAATAGTAATTTAAAGGGAGTACCAGAAGAGACTTTTTGGAGAGTGTAGAGACTTAGGCCTTGTTCACACCAAATGCAGAGCAGATCCAGTCAGGTTTCTGCACACACAGTGCAGTGTGTTGTGCCGCGTTTTCTATGCGTTTTTGATGCTTTCCGGGCTGTTTTTGCGAATTTTTTTTTTTTTTAAGTTTAACATGGGCTTTCAGGCACTTGCATGCGTTTTTGCGTTTTGCATGCATTTTTGATATGTTCCAGAGCAGATCCAGAGCAGGTAAAATAGGGCTTGCCGCAGTTTTTTCACCTGCTCTGGATCTGCGCGGTGCGATGTGAACTGGAGCTCAAAATACCATAGGAATACATTGGACGCAGTTTTGATCCGGTCTGCACCTGCTCTGCTCTGGATCTGCTCCGCGCTTGGTGTGAACAAGCCCTTAGCTGGATGCTGGATCTCTCAGAGGGCAGCTGGGGTCTGTGGTTAAAGAAAAAGGGTTCTGTACACAAAACAATGAGAAGTATTGTGCAGAGATCCAAGCAGTTAAGTCACTTTAAGAGTTTCAAGGGACATTTAAATCTGATTGTTGGCTATAAAAATCTCCCTTGTACTGGAATGTATTTAGATCAGGCTTCTTATGTGATAGACATGTAAAAAAGGTATTACAGCATCACTACCATGCGTGTCCCAGGATTACAGATAAAAGTGAATTGTACTGGTGTGTTACAGCAATGTCTAAAAAGTGAACTACTCCCTACTACAGCTCCCTGTATGCATCTCAAAGTTAAAATTTAAAAAAAATAAAATCATTTTCATATGAGTTCCTTTAAACGAGAACTATGGGGTAAGTGTTTTTCCACATAGTTCTCTTAAGGGTCACGGGAGGACAAATACTAGCGTCCTCCCATGACCCAAAGCTCAGTATATATCAGGCTATTGCTCGCTATATACTGAGACCGCCGCAGCCGGGGTGGATCTTCGACAATACTGTCTGGATCCACCCAGCTGCATGAGAGACAGCTGGTTCAGCCTATCTAGAGGCAGAGCCAGCTGTACCCGCCCCTTCCATTCCTCCAGTCACAGCTCTCTGCAGGGAGATGATCGGGAAGTGAGTGAGTGACGGTATGTGTTCGTTCACTTCCCGATCTATTGAGCCGACGCGTGACAGGTTCAATGTCACGTGTCAACCCGAACTATGAGGATGAGTGATTTTCACTCACCTCATAGTTCTTTTTTAATGTCTCCTGTGTTGGAAAACAGAGATAGCATTTTTTAAAGGAAGGTTACAGAGTTGTACATAAATATGGGATATGTTCTAATAGCCCCGATCATCACAAACAACTTGAAAGGTTTAGTGGGTTCTGGTTTTGACTTATTGTTCATAATGGTCACCTTACATATTTATCACATAATTAAAAAAAAATACATACTATTCCAAAAGATTTACCACTTTAAAAGAAAACACACATTTCTGTTTATTAAAATGTATTACAATATTTATGTTACAAAACTTTTTACAAATAAAGCCAGAACAAAAATATTCTTCATTCTGTACTGGCTGATTTTAGGCACAATTAGACCTATTCCATAAGACAGTGCAAATGATAAGGATAATGTCCAAAGTAGGGATGTCCAGATACCAGTGCCGATACCAGTGCCGATACTTGACATTTTCATGAGAACTACCAGGGTTGTAGCTTTTGCAGCTGGGACCTGGCTCTGGCGCTCCACCACTGTCCTGAAATCATTAGTCTGTATTGTTTTAGAAAAACTGCCACATGACAATAAACAAAAATGTATCAGTACTTGTATCTGTGAGTACTTGGACAAATATTTCATTAAAACAGAGACGTACAAATCTCAGGAGCTCTGTATGTTCCTTAGAAATGACAGCTGCCTCCTAACTTTTGAATTTTTCTCTAGTGTAGTCTTGGAGCTGGAAAAGTATCTGTACATGTACTTGTACCGAGTACGGCACTTGGTATCTGAACATCCCTAGTCCAAAGTATGCTAATCTGTAACAGCCAATCAGATGTTAGCATCATGAAATCAGACGAGGATCAGCAAACAGCACTTCTGGATAACTGTTAGGCGTTACTGGTTTTGAACATATCCTGGTCAGGTGGCATTGTGTAAAGATATGTTTATGATCTGTAATGGTTTATATTTAAATTTCATTCTGTTTTTCCATTTCAAATGTAGGTTAGCCCAGGGGTAGGCAACCTTGGCACTCTAAATCCCATCATGCCTCTGTGGGTCATGCCTGTGGATGTCAGAGTCTTGCAATGCATCATGAGATTTGTAGTTCCACAACAGCTGGAGTGCCGAGGTTGCGTACCCCTGTATAGACAAAAGTTTTCTTTTTAGTTTTAGAAAGAGTAGCAAAAGGTTAAAACCCATCAGTTTATTTTTTTGCAGTCTGTGTCCAATTAGTGAGATTTCCCTTCAGTTCCTGTCGTGGAGATGCAACAGGAAGTAAGAGGAAATCTCTACAAAGTGAGGGTAATTCATTTGTCACTTGAACAAGTGCCTTCATTGGAAGATTTACCCTCACCTCTTCTTCTGGTGACAACTGTAAAGTTCTGGATTTCCCATCACATAATGTGTTAATGACTATGGTAACCAGGACAAATACAGAGGGTGTGTATACCTAGCGGGACATGGACAACAAGTAAAACCTGACAGGAGTTCTAACCCTTCCCCTACCCTATCTAAAAAAAGGTTTAGCTATACATAAAATAAAACATTTTCAAAATACAGGATGAAATTGAAAAAAAAGAGTCTCAGTGTACTGTTAGCTCTTAAAGTTTGTATTAAACTGTTAATTTTGTTAACATTGCATAATGTTAGTGCGTAGTGGTTAGCACTTCTGACCTGGAAGCACTAGGGGTCCCCGGTTTGAATCTCGGTCACTATCTGCAAGGAGTTTGCATGTTCTCCCTGTGCCTGTGTGGGTTTCCTCCGGGTACTCCGCTTTCCTCCCACACTCCAAAGACATGCTGGAAGGTTAATTGTCCCTGTTATGTATGTATGCATGTGAGATAGGGACCTTTAGATTGTAAGCTCCTTGAGGGCAGGGACTGATGTGAATGTGCAGTATGTAAAGCGCTGTGTAAATTGTCGGAGCTATATAAATATCTGTAATAAATAATAAATATGTAATGAATACTAGAATGGTAACCTACATTGGTACTCCCATATATGAATTAATGCAATTATTACTGATACTAAATCTGGCCATACACTGGGAAACTACAATTATGTGATTATAGACCAGAGCCATTCTGTATATGTGGCCAGATCATTCCTGATCATTTTCCTGATTACTACTTTCTGACATTGAATCATATGAGTGGTGGCAATTAGGATTGAATTATCATCACATTGAACAGTGTACATGGTCATTGGACAGTATACATGGTCATTGTCCATCATTTTCCCTTGCATATTCAGAATTCAGCCCTGTGAGGGGATTTTCTTTAAAGCATTAGCCATGTTTAACTTGAAAGAAATCCTGCCATCCTAAGATTTAGCTGAGTGCTACGTGATCAGTTAAGAGATGCTGGTAGGTTGAATTACTCATTGACATATCTGTTGGGGGCTCTGTGGTAGAATCACAGCATGTAAAGGCTTGGATCTATTCACCTATGGCAGTAGTTTTAAAGTATTGTCATTCTTCCTGCTGAATTTTAAATGCAGCTCCAGACTAAACCATTTTTTGTTGTGTTGGGCAGCATGAATGTGTATCATATCAACAAGATTTGTCTGGTTGTCCACTGTAACCTTTAGCTAAGGGAATAAAGCAGAAGAAGTGAGGCTGCTGCTCATGAACATAAGCAATATACTGATTGGGGCTGTCCTATAAGTCTTCCGTCCAGCTTACATCTGGCCGAAATTAATTAGCACAGCATTAACGCCACTAGATGGTGCTGAGGAACATAGGAATTCTATGCTACTCAGCTCCATCTAGTGGCCCTGAGGAAGATTTATGACGAAATTTCCCTACTGTAGTGAGTAATTATAAAGCAGGGGTTGGCAAACTTCCGCCTTCAAGCTGTGGTGAAACAACAAATCCCATCACGCATCAGTCTCTAGTCATGTCTGTGGCTCAGTGTCTATGCCTTGCAATGCCTTATGGGATTTGTCGTTACACCGCAGCTGAAAGGAGTTTGCCTACCCCTGGTATAAAGTATAGGAGGCAGTAAGTATTCTCCCAATTATCATCTACACCAAAGGGTAATATTAGAGTTGGATGGACTGATCTGTTTAAGTAAGGAGGTCAACACAGAAAGAACAGATGTCTGTTATTAAGGTAGTGTTGCCATAGGCTGCTGTTTCAGCAGAGGTTTCCTGGAGGTATCAGAGGCGGACTGCATTTTTGTGTCTTTATCTGCATGTTGCAAGGAGGTTTCAGATGCATCACCATTGAACGTGTTTTCTATTTCATGTTTACAACAGCTTGGTATCTTTGCAAAGTCCATCATATTCTTATTGCTCCCAAAGCGCCATTGGACATACTGATTTCGAGCGCACTCTGCTAGCTGTTTTTTGCCTATGGAATGCCTGTTTATCAGAGGATTGTTGTATTGCAGGATGTGCACCAGAGCCAGTCTCTGCAGGACCAGCTTCCTAAACATTTCCGAGTTTGTAATGCATTCCCCATTTTGATATCGGCAGCAGAGCTGATCTTCAAATGCATTTTCTGGAAGACATTTCAAACAACGACACCAGGAAGGAATTGCTGAGGATTTTTTAGCACTTCTTGGGTATAGAGGAAGTTCTTCCAGTCCATCAATTGCAGACAGTTCAAGCTGAGCAAGGACTATGTTATCAGTCTTTTTTCCTCTCTGAAATAGAAAGCATTGAAAAACATAGGTTAGCCATGGGACCACATTCTATATATATATCTTAGGGATGTCCCGATACCGATACTAGCACCGCTACAGAGCATTTTGACAAGTACTTGTCAAAATGCCCCGACAGATAGCGCCAAAGCTTGCGCTATGTTTTTTGTTTTTTTCTTTACTTGCCGTGCCGAGTGTGGTGGGGTCCTCTGGGCAGTCCCTGCCCACCTAAATTAGGACCCCACCTGGAGAGCCGCCCACAGGAGCAGCAGTGACACGACGCAACGCTCCTCTTCAGCTCAGTGGCGATGACGTCCTCACGTGTGAGGAAAATCGTTCGGCACCTTGTGAGGCACCTCGATCGAACAGGCAACAGTAAGTGAGGGCCTGGGCTTAAGTGGGAAGTTTAGAATTGTTACTGTGAACAACAAGAATCTATTGCTGCAGTGTATTTGGAATATGTACTGTACATTCTACTACATATAGAATACACTGCAGCAATAGATTTACAATAATCCCCTTCTAATATGAATAGGTTAAATGATCCGTAGTAAAACTACATGTTATGTAATTATTATCTACTATGGATCATTTAACCTATTCATATTAGCAGGGGATAATTGTAAATATATTGCTGTAGTGTATTCTATATGTAGTACATGTACAGTACATATTCCAAATATACTGCAGCAATAGATTTACAATTATCCCCTGCAAACATGAATAGGTTAAATGATCCATAGTACAACTACATGTTATGTACTATGGATCATGATTTAACCTATTCATGTTTGCAGGGGATAATTGTAACTCTATTGCTGCAGTGTACTAGATGTGTGTGCTGTATATGTACTATGGATCATGATTTAACTTATTCATGTTAGCAGGGCAGAATTGTGAGCGCCTCCCACAAGCTGAGCACTGAGACGCGATGCAGCGATCCTGCCCAGTGCCGACTACAAGAGGCATCGTGTGAGGCAACAGGGATCTGAGTGAAACTGTGAGTGAGGGAAGCTGGGACAGTGCTGGCTGTAAATCTATTGCTACAGTGTACTGTAAGTGTGTACTGTATATGTAGTACATACAGTATATACAGCACACACCCCCACTACACTACAGCAATAGAGTTACAGTTCTCCCCTGCTAACATGAATAGGTTAAATCATGATCCATAGTACATAACATGTAGTTGTACTATGGATCATTTAACCTATTCATGTTAGCAGGGGAGAACTGTAACTCTATTACTGCAGTGTACTGGAAGTGTGTACCAGGTTAAATGATCCACACCACACACTTCCAGTACACTGCAGTAATAGAGTTACAATTCTCCCCTGCTAACATGAATAGGTTAAATTATCCAAGAGGCAGATGCATGATCGGATTTGTAGTTTCACTGTAGCTGTGTGAAAGCAAATAGAAATGTTTTATTGTTCTAAAACAGTCTTAAATTAAAGTTCTTCATAATCATAAAGAAATTGGTCTAAAATCATTAGTCTGTATTGTTTTTTTTTAAATGTCACCTGCCCCTTTAAGAAAAATCGGTATCGGTAATTGGTATCGGCAAGTACATGAGAGGAAGTACTTGGACTTGGTCTTTAAAATGGTTTGCATTACAAATAATGTTCTTTTAGGATCTAAAGCCCAATACAAATTAAAAACAAAGTGTTTTTCACCAAATGCCCCTGACCTTTAGCTTGTCCTTAATCCATAAACTGAACCTGTCACAAACCTGGACAATTCAAACTGAGCCATTGGTGAAAAATTAGGAACCGCACCTCATAAATATCTTTATTATTGGGGAGCACTGAGCAGTGATACATTTCCTGAAGGGCAGTATAAAATTAAGGCTACCTGGATTACAAACGATATTATAGGCTACAAGAAATGGTGCTAGAATGAAAAATCCATTCCACCCACCTTTTCAGGGAAAGTTACCATTGTCATAAACATGTTAACATGTTATGGATCTACTGATCCTCTTGACCTTTTTTTTTTTTTACTGAAGGTAACCTCTAACTATGCATTTTTCTAACATACAGTATGCTCAGTTGAAATGATCCAGGTTTAAACAAGTTTACTTTAATATGATGGTAATACTTAACCCCACACATTATTATAAACCCTAACCTGTACCTTAACAGCTAAGCTTACAGTATACTTTTTCCAAAAGGCTCTTGGGTCTCTTGGGTCCTTTTTATGTCGTATTATGGGTCCTTTTTCTTCTTCTTCAATGGTGAAAGTAGCCTATCCCTAATATGCATTTAATGGTGCTCATGAAATGACATGTAAGCACTGTTCATTACAGTTTTCTCTCTGAGCTCAGGCTGTGTGATGACACTGCCCCAGGAGGGGGGTACATGACAGTCTGGGCTTAGAGGAAGGGGGCTGAATAATGCTGGCTGCTATTCAATTCGGAAGGCTGGCGACATCTAGTGGCTGAAAACATTACTGCCAGGAACAGCCAGGAAGGTGATCAAAAGCTGCTTTTTAATTTTTACTTTTACTGGGCTATGTATTTTTTTTACATAGCATTTGATGAACTGACATACAATGACATTCTTCGTCTAGCTTTTATTGCTGTTCCCATTTCAAAGCATTCTCCTCACTTTTTTCCAGGTGACGGGTGTCAGCCAGAACAGGAAATGAGGAGAAATCGCCCCAACAGTACACAGACTGTAATAAACATATCACAACGCTTCTAAGCATTTCCCAGTCTATAAAATATGTTTTGCTAGATTTAGAATTTAACTGCCAACACTTGTCCCAAATATTATATTAAAGACTTCAACTTTAAACAACCATACTTTGTTATTGTGAACTTGAAGTACTAGTGCCAGGGAAGTACCCTTCTTGTACCAGGATCTGGGCACTGGAAACCACTAAATGGAACAATCTATATTATGCTCATGCTGCTTGACAGTGTAAATTAATAGATAAACAAACTTCCGAATCGAGGTACTTGAACTGATTATCTCTCTGTGTATGTATGTATGTATGTATGTATGTATGTATGTACCTATCTATGATTTGAGCTGTAACATTGTATGAGCATGAATCACTCTGGAAGTTGTGAGAAACGTCTTGTGAGTGAGGGTTTTGTGTCTGTTCCTGTAACTCATATCTAAACAGTCATCATCTTCAGAGAACTCTGTTTCCTCTCTGATGCATAAACTGATGGACCAAATTGAATATGCAGCTTCCGAAAAATAGAGACCAGAATCAGACCAGCTGTTATAGGCAAGCATTATTTTTCTTTGAAACATAATCATTGAAACATAATGATGAAAAATCATTGGAGCTGTACTATAGTAGCTCAGACAGTAGCTCCTGAGTAAATGCAGCCTGCAAACAGTTTATGCAGGCTTCAGTGATAAATACATTGCCACAATTTTATTAAAGAAGGCTGTCAGGCAAAAGATAGTCCGGTGAAGTGAAATGCTTGATATTTATAGCCTCCACTTTTCCTTAAAGAGCCTTCCCACTGCTGGGATTATTTTCTATAGCTGTCCACTAATGTGAGAAGACTGAATGACTTTACTGATTATCTCTGCAGGACCCGTCAGTGGAGTCAGTAAATGTGCCTTGTTTTTTGCAGGTTTATGGCACATTCACACCTGTGCATTGTGGTAACAAGCCTGTGCTACTCATGTTCAATGGCACCCCAAAGAGCTAAAGGAACACACCTGTACTGCAGTACAGTGCAGGGTAACTCAGTACCGTGTGTTGCGATGCACTGCATTATAATAATGGTGCATATGTGATTTTTGGTCCATTGTGGTGTTTTCCCAGCCTATTAAAATGAATGGGCTGCCTTTAATGTAACGCATGTTAACGTGCAATAAAATTCACATTATTGCACCACAAGGGACCAGACAGGTGAATGGGCCCTTAGATTTATGGCCTAGTAAATAAGGAACATGTCATCACCGGGGAGGAAATGTAAAGAGAGTTGATACTAAAGAGTTCAGTGGTTTTATCAGAGCCACCATTCATTTAATCAAGAAAATGTATTTGGCACGCAGAGTGATTCCAGCATGGAGTATGAAGTTAGGTTACTGTGTCTTTTGGCACAAAGACCTTTGGCATAGTATTGCAATCCAAGTCAATGGGACTATAGGAGCATATACTGTAGTTTATGTGGAGATGGGACTAAAGCAATCAAAAAACCTTCTGACCAAATCAATGCGTAGCACACTAAAGCCTTCTTAAAACAGAAGGTAATCCCATGTCTCATTATATAACATATCCCAAAAATAAGATAATTATTTCTCAATTCAGGACACTGGGCAGAGCCATGCAGTTCATTGCTTTACGCTTTATTGGCCAATTGCACATCCAGAATTTCTGTTGTATTTTTTAAATACAGCCTAATATTTTAGAGCCATTTATTCCAAGCTGCATACAGCTATTTCAGGCTATTTGGCCATCATCACTGCAGTGCATGGAAGCAATGGCTTCTATGGAGTAGGGCTTTGGACCCAATGGAACAATAAAACCATCCAGGTTATGGTGAGAAGGGACTAAAACAATCAAAAATCCCTCCAACCGAATCAGTGCGTAGCACAGAAAAGCCTTCTTCTGGATGTGCATCTGGCCAATGGAGCATAAAACAATGATTTGTATGGCTCTGACCACTGTCCAGAAATGAGAAATAACTATCCGATTTCTATCCAACTATAACTGGTCAAGCAGTACCAGACATGCTACAACAAGTTGGGTCCATTTCACTTACCTTAACCTTTTTACCTTTAGTCACTTGTAAGCTTTTCTTTATTTTTTTATCCACCATTATTATGTCCTCTTGATCCACAAAGGACACAAACTTGAGTTCTTGGCATGACTAAAAAACAGAGGAAAAACCAAAAATTATTATAAAATTACAAGATTTGCATTACATTATGCTTTATGAACAATGACAAAAGAATAGCTCAGAAGAAGGTCAAAAGAACACAAAATATAATACAAAATCCTGACAGGATACATAACAAGAACACAACTACTTCATTCATAATATACCCTAAAACTACACATACACAACACAACTTATTATCCAATAGATCTAAAATATACCCCAAAGCTACACAACAAGAACACAACTAACTATTCAATAGATCTATAATATATATAATATATTATTATTATTATTATTACATAGTATTTATATAGCGCCAACAGTTTGCGCAGTGCTTTACAATGTAAGGAAGACATTACAATTACAATACAATTCAAGACAGGATGGTAAGGAGGGCCCTGCCCCTGAGGACTTACAATCTGAAAGAGGAGGGGGAAATGATACATGAGGAGGTAGCTGTGTGGGGATGAATTGTTTGAGAATGTGATGGTTCAGTGGTTAGGTTGAGGTGGGATATAAGGGGCCCTTAGGTTGAGGTGGGATATAAGTGTGAATGGGGCCCTAAGGCCCCATTCACACTGAGCGACATGAAAATCGCGCAATTTTAAACGATATTGCGCAACGAGCGATATTGAGCGACTTGTCGCGCGACATCGCGCAACTTTTTCCTATTGGGCTGTATGCAATCAGGAGCAATATCTCTCGAAATCGCTCGAAAAAAGGGACATGTAGGAGCGACAAGCTACCAGCGACGAGCTACAATCGATATTGAGCGGCGAGATGTGAGCAGCTCCATTGAAATGGATTGGAGAAGCTACATAGAGCGATATCGCGTGGAAATATGAGCGATATCGCTGCAAAAATCGCTCGATAAATCGCTCAGTGTGAATGGGGCCTAAAGGTACATGGTAACCTATGTTTATTATGATATATTCAATTATATATTGTTGAACTATATATCCCTTTCTGTTTGTTACAGGAATTATGTCACTAGGATATTTCCAGATGCAAGTAAAATACATCAAAGAGTAAAAATCTGAATAAGATTCAATATACAGAAAAAAGAGTGGGTTACATTTTATCTTGATCATTTCTGTTTTGGCCTAGATAAGAAGTCATATGATTCGCTTTAGATTTGAGTGCAAATATAAGTGTTAAAAAAAGTTGGTTTCTGAAGAATTAATTTTATTGAAACTGTATATTCAGTTGCTAGGATCCTGGAGATGGCATTTTTCAGCACTAGGATGGTTTCACAGGCTAATATAACTCGGCACGTACAGTGTACATGGCCAGTCTTATAGCCACTTTGTGACGGGACGTACACTGTACGTCTCCCCTCACGAAGGGGTTAAAAGCATTCAAATAAGGGGTTCAATTTAGTTCAAAGTGACATTAAAGGAGAACTATGAGATTAGTGATTTCCACTCACCTCATAGTTCTAGCCGACCTGTGACAATGAGACTGTCACAGGTCGGCTCAGTAGATCGGGAGGTGAGCGAACACATACCGGGTTCGCTCACCTCTCGATCCTGTCACGGCTCCCTGCCGTGACAGGGGGAGGGGCTGGATTCCCCTCTCCCCGCTCCGATCTGCCAGCACTGACTGGCAGAACGGACAGGGGAGGGGGCAGGTACAGCTGGCTCTGCCTCTAGATAGGCAGAGCCAGCTTTCACTCACGCGGCTCGGCTGCGGCGTCTCAGTATACCGCGAGCTACTGAGCTTAGGGTGACGGAAGGACACTAGTTTGTGTCCTCCTGTTACCCTAAGGAGAACTATGGGGAAAAACACTGTCCCCATAGTTCTCCTTTAAAGGATAATTCCCCCCTAATGCTAGTGTAAGGACTTACCTTAAAGGGTTTCTAAACCCTCTGTTTTTTTTGCCTATATCTACGGCTAGGAAGCAGTAGATATATGCAAAAAGTTTTGTTTTTTTTAAAACCCGCTTTAACGGCGGTTTAAACTTACCCTGTTTTCGCCGCGCGCTCCCGCCCGAGAATCTGAAACTGCTCGTGCGGCCGCAAAGTATCTTGGGGCGGGCGCATGCACAGTTCAGATTTTTGGTCAGGAGACGAGCAGAGACGCACCACGGTATCGGAAGTGCCAGCAAGGACAGAGGAGTCAGCGCTGGATCTGAGAGCAGCCGCAGCGCTGGAGGGACAGATGAAAACATCAGGAAAGAAGAGGAAGATCGGATTAAGAGACATCATTTAAGTTATCCAGGTATCCAAACCTCTGTTATTATCCTTAGTGGTGAGACAAGTTGTTTTACATGCTGGTTTGTGAGTGTGCCATGATGCCTTTCTACTGTTTTACTGTTCGAAGCCCATTTCGTGTGCACCTTACTGTATAACTGGTGACAAATTGTTGAGTGCGTTTGTCGTTTGTTTTTCTTGACCGATTTGGTGCAGCGACGCATGGGGTTTCTCAGCTGCCATTGGGATGTGCGGGATCCCTTGTGTGTTTCTGTGCTTTTAAGGAGGCTGGGCGTCCTCCACACAAACCTGCACCCAATTTAAAATCTTCTGCCCCCATGTGCTCCAAGATGGAGACTCTCATAGTTTAGAGTTAGGACCGCACTATAAGAGGTGCCTTGGCGCGGCAGTGCGGCTTTCACATCCTCTGCAGAAGACGTGTATCCAAACCTCTGTTATTATCCTTAGTGGTGAGACAAGTTGTTTTACATGCTGGTTTGTGAGTGTGCCATGATGCCTTTCACTGTTTTACTGTTCGAAGCCCATTTCGTGTGCACCTTACTGTATAACTGGTGACAAATTGTTGAGTGCGTTTGTCGTTTGTTTTGCTTGACCGATTTGGTGCAGCGACGCATGGGGTTTCTCCCGCCGGGCCCCTCCTCTCTCCTGACCTCTTTTTAGAGGGGGTGACACGAAAATGACTGTCAGTCATTTTGATGTCACCCCCTGCAATGGTGTCACCCGGGTCCAGGCCGCACCCCCTTGTGAAGCCACTGATTACAAGTAGGTTCTCATGGACACCCCTGTAGCCCTACATCAGCCCTTTGATCTCTGGATAAATGGTCCCTAGTTTCCTAGTTTCCCACCCCATTGTTCTTTAAACCGAGTTTATCCACAACTGATTTTACTTTACTAACATGGGTCTTTTGTCGCTCCAGATGTAATTTATTGTGCGTAATGTGAAATTGTAGAATGTTAACTGTAGAGCTGGAATTTAAATAAACTATTTGGAAAAATAAGATTGACAAGAATTAGGGTTAGTGTGAGAGAGCCTTCTGCACTGAAAACTACTAGCACTGCATTCCCACTTCACGTGCTGAAGGCTAATTAACCAATTATGTACATTAGTAATGGATATACAGCTTATTGCCAACAATAAAATAACCATAAAATTATATTTTTGTTCTTGTTTGGTTTGAAGAAACTAGAATCATAGTCAAGGCCATCCCTTTAATGAGGCAGCCTGAGGGGGTTACCTCAGGGGGTATCTCATTGGGGGGGGGAGGTGGAGGCCACAGTGTCTCAGGTTGCTAAGAGTTCTTAGCAATCTGTAACACTTGATGCGGCTTCCCACCCAGCTGTTACCGTCAGAATACAGGGCCCGGGGATCTCCTCATACTTCTCCTTATCAAAGTATCTCTGACCCGATGTAGTGCTGCAGCACCTTTTGCAGTACAGGCTGATAATAAAATCAATCACCACTGTTGCCTAAATGAATGATCAATAGATTAATAAATAAACACTGTTATCAATACTCCTTTTTCAAAAATAAAATAAAACATTAACATATAAAACAGCACAATACAGTCTGGAGAAATCATAAAATAAACATATAGGGATTACCAAGATGGAGTAGAAATTATGAACCAAAGTGAATGCCAACAACAACTTATAACAAATGATTAAAGTAGAACCAAAGCCAAAACCTTTTGATTTGGACAGAAAGGGAAAGGGCTAGAACCTCTGTCAAGCTGTTATTCTTGTCTGTGTTTTATGGAGTTTCCTTCACGTTTTGTTGTGTCCCAGATACAGGAGCTGAGAACAAATTGGGAGAAATCCCTGGTAGTCAGCAGGGGTCACCAGAACTAGTGTTACCATTTCCCACCTTTTCCTGTTCTGATGACAACCTAAAATTTGGGATTTTCTTTCACTATCAGTGATAACGGTCATCAGGAGAAAAAGAGAGGGTGAATCTCCCTAGCAGTGGGCAATCAAACACAGACCGCAATCAGGGCCGGATTTACTCTCTCTGCTGCCCCAAGGCCTCTGCTGTTCCTCAATTCCACCCCCTACTCTCCAACCCCCACCCCATGGAGAATAGCAGACCTGCAGGCTGCATACAAGTGATATCGGCGAGATCACTTGTGCAAAACCAGCGGAGGCTTCCCTGCTGTATATTTAGCTCTGCTTGTCCAAAGCAGGGCTAAATGTAGAAAACAACTACCCGCCAGGAGCCCGGAAATGCTTGTCCTGTGCATCGGGAGAAAGGAATTCCACACCCCTGCTGCCCCTCTACTCCCTGCTGCCCCAAGGCTGGGAAATCCGGCCTCTCCACTCTATCCACAACTAAAAAAGGTTTTGGTTGAGTCTGCTATTATACTACTACAAACAGATGTTTCAGTTGAAATACAACTCACCAATCCAAAGTAAGAAAGATAGGAACCGATGAACATCACCAATTCCAACCAACTAAACTGGCCTCCCTAGAATGGGATGATTTGAACAGCAGTAAATAAGAGAACACATACTACATGACATTTTACTATAACATACACAATACTGTATATAGCAATGTATAGTATATGATATTGTTCCTGATTCAATGTATAAAAAAACTGCATCTTTCTAACAGAAGACTACAAAACATGACACTGAAATTCAATACATTTTATAAGACATATTTATTACAGGTATCCACTCTGTTCTGCAATACCTGTGCAGAATGTTTAAGCTGACCATCAGGCAGATACTAAAAACACCTATTAAGGCCTCATGCACATAGGCGCCTGGGGCCAAACAATGTAAAAATTGTTTGCTGCATGCAGACGCCCACAAAAAAATCAATGGCTGTACGCGCTCATGAGCCACTACTTGCGTAAACACATATATACGCATGGGCGTGAAAACCCCCAGACAGTCTGCATTTGGGGTTGTACGTCTGCACAGATGTGCATGTGTATGAAAGTATCTGCATAGAGTTGTATGTAGCACCTACAGTAGGGTTCCCACGTGGGAAAATATACCCCATATCTACACCGTACAGCTCCAGGTGCCTGTGTGCATGAGGCTTGCTACTCATTGTTATGCGTTCTTTAAAAATGACTTAATGTATTTTTAGTACAACCAGCATCAGTACCTGGATTGGACTTGGTATCATCCTCCTGTAATCCCTGTACAGCAACTTGCAGACCGAAAAAGGAAGGTGCAGTGCTAGTTGCTAATCATTTGTGCCGCATAGCCAATTAACTGCCATGTAACATTAGTGCTTGATTCACACCTAGGCGACAGCTGTTTGGCTTGTTTCTATGCACGTTTTTGTGCATTTTTTTCACGGATTTGCACGCATTTTATGTGCATATATCAAGTCACGTGTTTTTACGAGCAGATTGTGACACACTGATGTAACCGTGCAATTGTGAGTAAAACGCACACTCAAATGTGAACAAGGCCATAGAAATGAATGGGATTTGGTTGGGTGTTTTTTTGAATGTTTTTTAGTGCAGGAAAAGCGTTACAAAACGCTAGGTGTGAACCAGGACTTAAACAGGAGGAAGGAGCCGAGTGAACAGATGGGTGATTCGCAAATCGTATGTGCAGGAGAACCGATCTGCCCTGGATCAGCTGTTTGGTCCTGAAATGTCACTTCTGTCCAACACTGTGAGTGCTAAGAAAGCATTAGAATGCTTGACCTATTGGTGGTCACACATTCCACCGCCAAAAAACTGGGTGGGATTACATTGAAATGTGTGACCACGTTCACACATTCCAACCCAGTCACAACTTTGATAGAACAGCGGCCCTGTCTAATCATTTAATCAGAGAAATAGATTATAATAGGCAATATTACAGTGTAATGTTCCCCATTATAATCCACTTTTCTAATTAAATGAAATAACAGCACACAGTGTGCAGTTACACCCGTAACACCCTTCCCCCCCCCGCTCTTCTGCCCCAGACCTGCCAAGCCTTACAGCCAGCATCCCAGCCAGACGGTGTGCACTGCAGGGGCAGGGCATGTGACACACACTTCTCCTCTCCTGCCACCT
The DNA here is from genome assembly GCF_000935625.1 of Nanorana parkeri. Classification (NCBI taxonomy): domain Eukaryota; kingdom Metazoa; phylum Chordata; class Amphibia; order Anura; family Dicroglossidae; genus Nanorana; species Nanorana parkeri. The sequence continues at coordinate 225,236 of NW_017306281.1, read as the reverse complement.
GTTACTAGGGACACGGCCAGGAGGGGAGGTGAGTCATAGGACCCGCCCCCTTGCTGAGAAGCCCGTTGGCAGTGCGGGGCCCCTGCACTGCCGCATATTCCACCAGGGGGTGTGCCCAGGACCGGACCTCACTGGGCCACCCCACAGCCTCAGGCCCTGAAGCCCCGGTGGTAGTTCCGCCTCTGGACAGGTAGCCACAGCAGAGGGATGAAAGAGCCACATGTGGCTCAGGAACCGTGGGTTGCTGACCCCTGGTCTAGTCAAAGGCTAGGGGCAAGGACCAGGCTGTTATGCTTAACTTCAATAGAGAAAAGACAAGTCAGCAATCTGGCTGTACAGTCTGGCAGGGCTGCCTATATCTCAAGACTGGATAGACAGAAATATAAATCCCTTTGCACTTAAAAAAGCTCCCGCATATGCATTTTCAGCTGTTAATTGCCTGGAGCCCATTTCCACCTTTACAGAGGTATTTATGCCTGCTTCATGTACACCGAGTGCAGTTGATTTGGCAGGCATATGCAGTTGATGTATATGAACACAAAAATTTGTTTTTGTGTTAGCTCTCCTCTTCATTTCCTCATGGAAATGACTGCCTCTGTGCTCTGTGTAAATTACAACTCTGTGAGCTCTCCACTCCCCATTCATTAGTATTCACAGTGGCAACCCCTCCTCGGACAGTGTATTTTGTGTAAAGGCAAAGCTGGTGTTTAGTGATCGTTTACAGTCACACTGTGGAGCAAATGTTCAATTTCTAGGATTCAGGCCTCATTTTTTTTATTTATTTGTTATAGGTGTTTAGACAGCGCTGATAATTTATGCAGTGCTTTACATAGTGCACATTCACATCAGTCCCCGCCCTCAAGGAGCTTACAATCTAACGTCCCTATCTCACATGCATACGTACAGGGCCAATTTAGACAGGAGCCAATTAATCTACCAGCATGTCTTTGGAGTGTGGGAGGAAACCGGAGTACCCAGAGGAAACACACACAAAAACAGGGAGAACATGCAAATGCCACACCACTGTGCTGCCCAGGCCTACTAAAAACTTAATAAAAATATGAAGAAAGCCTGTAATGTGAGCCATGCAAATGTGCACTCATATACATCATCACTGCACCTCTACATTACCACAATAAATGCCAATCACTTACAAAGGTGGAAATGGACTAATGGAAATACTTGAAAGAAGTGAAGTAAAAGTAATGGACCCATAAGGTTTGTCCTATTGGTGTGGCTGGCCAATCAGGATGGGAAATCGTTTGTATAGGTGATGTGACAAGTGGACAGACCGCATCTACATTCCCGAGGATCTCCACTGTTTCCTTGGTTTGTAGTGTCAAATTGGAGGATTGTGAACAAAGGACCCAAAACTACAGGTACCTCTGATTATAGATACCTACAGCTGACAAATATAGGTTATACAAAGTACTTAAAGTGACATTAAACCCTGAGATTTTTTAACATAAAACAATACTGTAATGTGTGCCTTACTGTAATCCATGGTAGTTTCCCTTCTCTTTGCTGCTCTTCCTTTTAAATCTGTATCTGTTCTCATGCTGGGCAGAACTTCTGTTTTGCAGCAGACTGCCTTGTCTCTGGAATGGATACATGGTGTCTGTGTGTAGGTTTGCAACCTGAGCCAGCACTACAGGAAGAGGCAGTCAGCTGCAAAGGGAAGTTCTCCCCAAGCATGAGAATACATGAGGATTTAAAAGGAAGAGCAGCAAAGAGAAGGGAAACTACCATGGATTACAGTAAGGCACACATTACAGTATTGTTTTATGTTAAAAAATCTGAGGGTTTAATGTCACTTTAAGTTTATTTAGCTGCCTAGCCTTAGGCTAGACCTCTGTAGATGCAGCCTGCAGCTTAAATAATAATGTGTTAGCCATGTCTATTAATATTTCCATTCTCTAGGAGCTAAGCAGCATGGCAGCTTTTTTCTTTTGCAGTACTGATCAGTGTATTAATGGTGCTGCAGCATTAGTATGGTAACCCCCCTTCCCTGTAATATCTAGTGCGGTGTCTAGGAAATTGAAGCTTTCCATTACAGATGCTAATTGTGTATATTTGATATAAATCAGTTACATCTGTGAGTTATAGGTGTCGTAGACTCCTTCTAATTAAATATATAAATTAATGACAAGCATTTATCTATTTGTGAAAGCAGTGGGTTTTATATGGCTAAACTATTTTAAAACAGAACTTCAGCCAAACATAACAAGATAAAAATGAATGGCCCATTGAAAGAAAAAATAAAATAAAAATCAGAAAATGTCTTTTTTTCAAGAATATAAAACATTCTGTGATTGGAGAGAGAGGAGGAGAGATGATGTCATAGCCATGCCCCCTTCTTTCCTCCTCTAATCACAGAATGTCTTGTATTCTTTAAAGAAATACAAGATATTTTGTGAATGGAGGATAGTAAGGAGGGGCAGGTGATGCGACCCGAGCGCTGTACAACTCGATCACATCTTTCCATATCTTCAGTGCCCTGAAGCTGGGCGTTGTATGCAGGGGACAGCGTTCTGCAAGGAAAGTTTTTTATACTTAGCAGCAGCCGTCCACACATAACACCCAGCTTTTTAATCATAATTTACACACCCAGCGCGGTGTGTACATTATCAGAGTGTGGCTTTAAATGTATTTTTAAATGCAGCTAGTGTAAGTACTTGAATCTGTCTATATTAAAAAAAAGGGTGAATATATCTAGATAAAAGAAAAGCATGATGATCACATCTGTGTGATGTATATGATATATATGGTGATATATATGAGAAGCCTATATGTGTTCTTTAATATGGTTGTCTGGGTCAACCCCCAGTCTAATGAAATGACAAATACAAAAACATTCTGCTGATAGTAAAATGAACTTTGAAGCGTAGATCATAGCAAGCATCGGCTTCATTAGGTTAGTGATAGACTCATGCAAACAAATTTGAAATATTTTACATAAACAAAAATGAAACATTTCTAAAGGCTTTTAGAATCAAATGAATTATTAGAAATGAAAGCATTACTGTGCCATAGACTTGAATGTCAAATCGTATTCCATATGCCTTTATAAGAGTCCTCAGGTCGCTTTGGTCCTGCATCTTGTAGTACCTGGCAAATCTGTAGATACAAAAGAATACTTCTATTTTTAAACCAACGGTAAGAGACTATGTACTGTATTAAAGTCATAGGATATACTTGCATGAGTTCTAATTTGACAAGGTAAGCTATTACAACAATAAGTATCAACATGGATAATAAATAGGTGATTAAGATGGTGGCCTCAAATTACTTGGCAACCAGCCACATAGTGTAATTCCAACCATAACTAATTTGTTCTTATGTTTTTTTAGATTCTTAAGTCGATCTTGGCCAAAAAATTGATATTTTAGTCCCGAGCATCATTTTAAAATAAAAAAAAAGCATTCCTCCATTTAGGCTGCATTCACACCTGTACGAAAACACACAGCTGCTGGTGTGTGTGCCATGGGGCACTGCTGGTACACAGATTGCAGCGCATCGCAATGTTTATTTTTTGTTAGAACTCATGAGTGACATTTTATTAAGTTCTATGGGGACAGCACAGTGTCATGCAGTTGCAGCCTGCATGCAGTACTTTTTTTCAGCACACACAACTGCAACATGATTGTGGTGTGAACTGAGCCCATTCGTAACAAGGCAAATAGTCTTTGTTTAGTGTTGGGGCTGCGCTGGAAAAAGCAGCGAGAGCAGCTCTAATGCCTCTGGTGTGCATGCAACAAATGTAAGGGCTGAGCTGCATGCTGATGTGATTTATAGTGAAAGGGGTAAAGATCAGCTTTAAGTGTCTTTTTTCCATACCTGAAATTCAAGCCAGGATATAAGCGTTCATCAACAACCTTATCATCCAACCGTCGGAAACTGTATTGTGGACGACAGCGGTGAAGCCAACGGTCGAGATTACAGTTCCAGTTGATTTCTATGCCCATAATGCCACCCTAGATAAAAGAAAGTTATCTATATGAAAAACTATCAAATAAAGTATACGCTTTTTACAATTATATCAGATTTTACACAATTTACAATCTTAATCTCAACAGTCACTGTGACAGGAAGTAAATATAAAGTTCAAAGACAGCAATAAAACATGGCATAGGTTATCACCTCCCCCCTGGGCCCCATCCAATACTAAACTATAAGAAAATGTATGGTTAAAGTTGGCACATATTTTTTTAGTATCTTCACACATCAGTGTGTATTAAATAAACATCAGTGTGTATTAAATAAAAAAAAAAAAAATATATAAAGAGAGTTTACCTTGCTTATAATGAAACTCAAACAATTCAAGAGGCAGGACTTTTTGGAAACTGTAAAATATACTGCTGTTTGTTTCTGTGAACATGCTGGCTATGGATGTGTTTAAACAATGTGGGTCAGTAAACAGTGTAACAGGAACTTGTAGGGTTGCACTCTCTCTAAATACACAATGACATTTTCAAAAACAATATTAACTTCATCCAGGAACTTTACTCAGAAAAAAAAGTGTTATGCATAGAAAGTGTTCTAACAATGGGATACCGAATATACCCCATCTTTTGGGAAATCACACCACACCCCAATACATGTAGTAGTAGATGATGTATGATCTTATCTAGAATTATCAAATGTAAGTTCTAAATATATCTACACCCGAGAACAACAAAGTTAATATGAATTATTAGATTCTAGCTTAACAGTCCTCAGATTTGGCGGCTGCATCCATTGTCGTTTTTCAGGCTAAGAACATTTTCAGCAAGTACAAAAAAAAATACCTCTTGATCTTGCCAGAAATGATGTCACTTCCTGTGCACTAAACTGATATATCATAGAATGTTATCTTCCTTTCAAGCTATTTTCTGTAAACTACAAATTCCTCTATGCCCCATGTAATGGAGATATGTGGAGGTTGTGTTTTTGGTCCAAATCAGTAGAGCAGCCTGCGTGACAACCATGGCTCCCTCCCAGCGGAGAGAGTGTAGCCATCCTAGGACAGAAAGTGTATTGCTGGCAGGATTACTAGCTGAAAATAAAGGATGAAAAAAGCCTTAAAAATAAAAACTAAGAACACCACCTCATCTAAGGAATGTTAGGTTATACAGTATAATACATTTTTGTTTTTGGGTTTAGATACACTTTCATTTTGTAGGCTCATTTTTCACAGTGAGAAGTTTTAATCAAAGCACTAAAACTTACACCAAAAGGGGAAGTACTATTAACCTTACTTAATACTGAACTGAAAACAAAACATTTTTTTTTAGCGGACGCTTATAACCCATCAGCTTTTTTGTTTGCCATCTGTGTCCCATTGGGACCAATAACCAGGAAATTAAAGGAAATCTCTCCAATGTGAGGGGAATCCCTGGTGGTCAGCAGGACCACCAGAACTAATCTCCCCATTTATTCCTGTTCTGGTGGCAACCTATCATTCACTATCACAAGTAGGGAGGGTGAACCTATCCAATCTATCCAAAGAAAAAAAAAAAGTTTTGGCGTCAGTCCCACTTTAATATAATATTGATTGGCAAGATGATGACTGTAGGCTGAGGTGCATATGTCATTAACAGACAGAAATGTTCTGCAACCGACAATGTATGCCATGGTACGCTCCATTTGCGTGCAGTAATAACCAGCTTACTTGCCCTTCTTACTGTAAAAGCCCACAGTAGTACCGTTAAATAGTTAGGAGACATAATTCTAAACCAAATCAACAATTATGAGTCTATTAGTCTTCCAAGGCCAAGATTTGTAAAGGTACAAATGAAACTGTCAGCAGTAAGTCTTCAGTTAAAGCAATACCTGACTGTACAGATTAGCTGCCTCCCAAACTCTGCATTGTAAGTAAGCAGATGTTTTATTCTTTCTCAGTTATGAAGGTGAGGCCATCACTTTCTTGCAGGTCAGGAAAGCTTTGGAACTTCTTTTAACTAGTAAATCTGTCAATTCCATCTCTGTCCTGATTGGCCCAGGAATCCTTTTCCCATTCAAAACAGTCCTGGATATAAGGGCATTTTTTTTTATTTTTTCTCTATTCAACTAATATAAAAACATAAAAAAATATGGGTGCCAATACAAGCTACAGTATACATACTAGAATGGCAACTTGGGAAAAATGATGTCCTGCTTCTTTTAGGATGTCCCCTAATCGGAATATAGGACATTGAGGAGCAGTCACTTTGTTATAAACGCAGGTGACATTGTATTCCGGAAGGATGTTTTTCCTAGAAAAGAAGTACAATGAAAAATCAGATTATGACAAACATTGAGGTATGTCATAGCAGTGACAACTATAAAGAGTGCCCGACAAAATGGGAAATGATTAGATTTTAACTTTTTTATAAGTATGAAGTTCACCAGGATAACTCTTGCTCTTGTTCAAGGCAGAGCTTCCACAGTTTGATGCACCAAGAAGCCGTGCTAACCAATTCCATTAAAGTATCACAGAATTGCATACACCCCCACTTCCTAATACAAAAAAAAATCAATTGTTCTGTGATCTTCCCATTAAAAGCCTAACTACAGGCTCCCTTAAAAATGTCCAGGCTATAGGCATTAAGGAGTTCTAGACAAATGTGCAGAAAAAGCTTTTTAAAGTATAAAGGATTTTCTTTCTCAAAATCTGGGTCATATAACATACTGTAGATGCTTCAACAATGGCAGTCTGTTGGAGTATATTAACCACTTAAAGACCATGGTGTTAAAGCCCCTTCCTGGCCAGGCCATTTTAAGTATTTAGCACTGCAGTACTTTGACTGACATTTATTCAGTCATGTAACGCTGTACTGAAATTAATTTTATACCATGTTTTGGGGACAGATAGAGATTTCTTTTGGTGGTATTTAATCACCACTGGGGTTTTTATTTTTTACTATATAACAAAAAAAGTACCCTACATTTTGAAAAAAATCCTGTTTCCTTATGAAATGTTATGAAACATTTATTATCACCCCAATTTATTTGGTAAAATATAAAATACGGGGTCACGTCGGGTAAATAGACACCAAACATGTCAAGCTTTAAAATTGCGCACGCCTGCGAAATTGCAGAAAACAACCACACCCAAATTTTAAAAGCTTTTACTACTCATCAGTTTAGTGTTATCAGTAATTAATGGCCCTAAAATGATTGCTCTCATTCCGACGTTCGCGGCAATATGTAACATGTGTGGCGTAATGGGCGCAATCGTCGTTTTCACACGTTGGCGCACCCGACGCATGTTTGCAAGTGTATGTGGGGGGCGGGGGACTTTAAAAACATTTTTTAAATTGTTTTTATTATTATTTGTGACTTTTTTTTAGCTTCTTTATTTTTTTATGCTTTCATTTTTTTTTACACTTAACTTTATTGCTATCACATAGGGGACTAAGAAATCCCCTATGTGATAGCCAATTCACATAACAGGTCCTCTTTATGGAGACAGAGAGAGAGAGATCTGCTTCATCTGCTTCTCTCCGGCATCTGTAACCTGAGAGTGACACTGAATGCAGGAAGTCATGTAATATACATGACTTCCTGCATTCGGGGACAGCAGAGGAGATCAGAGGGAGATCGTGTACTGATCTCCCTTTGATCTCCATTAACAGAGTCGCCGTGCCGGGCCCAGCCGCATGGGCACAGCGCATCTCAGGATTGGCAGCGGCGGCACCGGTGGAGGTACGGGGGATCGGGCTTCTCTAGAGACGCCTAATCGCTTGCATGTAAACAGCCATCGCTGGCTGTTAACATGCTCAAAGTTTCCCCATTCGTGTGCGGCACTCTCCTACTCCTGTAAGTCTCCCGTCCGGCCATTCACGAACGGCCATGGACGGGAGGTGGTTAATATAAAGCAAATAGCTACTGATTGTGATGTCTCTGCAATTTCCTGCACTGCTTTCCCAGCAAGAACAATACTGACTAAGTAACTGTTAAAGCCCTACCGTGGGCAAAGTCTTTGGTGACTGGAGAAAGCCAAAAACCACAACACTTGGCCCTAACAAATGTGGAATAGAATGAATGGCCAAGTTGAGTTGTGGGCAGCCAAGGAAAAGGATCTTGGACAGATATAAAAGGGCAAGGCAGGGCTTCCCGTGTCCTAGCAACCAATGATACACCTAGTTGTTCAGCTGTTAGCTGGGAGATTCTTCGGCTAGCATGTGAATGTAAACAAAGGGGCGGGGATGCTGGTGGCCATATCTGGTCAATAACATCACCAGAAAACCCGTCTTTTTGTTTACTTCTCAGCTGCCAGTCTGGGGAGCTGTCATTTGCCATGAGGGTACGACGTGTGGACATTAAAGGTGTATCCACCTTTCCTTCAAGCCAAACCTGCAACAATTTTTTTCTGAAGACATATACCACAGTGCTGTACAGAGAAAACTGAGCCAGCCACATCAGTCTCTGTACAGAGGAGCTTACATACTAATGCCCCCCCCCCCCAGTCACACACTATTATTATGCATTTATATAGCTCTGGCATATACCACAGTGATGTACAGAGAACACTGACCCAGTCACATCAGTCTCTGTACAGAAGAGTATCTGGATTAGAGCTATTCTGGCTTATTCTGATTTTGTTTTTGTCTTCCAAATGAGCTGCCACAGGTAACAAATACCCAGATCACATGTAATGGGTCATTTGTTCAGCCAAACGTGCTAAAGATCAAGCCAGGTTTTACTTACGTGGTATAATTAAAGGCTGCAAAGTGAATATTGTTCTTTATCAAAACCGTGAAGTTTTCAGCACTTCCCAAAATGGCCGGCCTAGAAATAAAAGGTTAACAAAAAACACTTGATAAGCAGAAAGACTGAAATAGTAACAAGAAATTCATGCTCAGACACTAAGGGGTGTATTTATAAAAAGTCTACAGTGCCATTCATTTTGTGAAACTGACACTTACATTGCTCTTTGCGTATAGGGCGAAATCAAAGGTTTTCTTGTACACAATAAATGTAATTGTTGGACAATACTGCATTATTGGCCACTCAATAAAGCAAAGGCGCACAGGAAATAAGTATTTCTTTCCTATATTACTTGGTTCCATTTAGTGTTCATAATGTGGTATTTTCCAACAATTGCATTAATTCTGAATAAGAAAACATTTGATTTTGCCCTAACGCACAGAACGAATGTAAGTGTCAGTTTTGCGAATTAATGTCTTTGTAGAACAGTAGAAAGGCATCATGGCACACTCACAAACTAGCATGTAAAACAACTTGTCTCACCACTAAGGACAATGACAGAGGAGGAAGATCGGATTAAGAGACATCATTTAAGGTATCCAGATATCCAAACCTCTGTTATTATCCTTAGTGGTGAGACAAGTTGTTTTACATGCTAGTTTGTGAGTGTGCCATGATGCCTTTCTACTGTTCTACTGTTCAAAGCCCATTTCGTGTGCACCTTACTGTATAACTGGTAACAAATTGTTGAGTGCGTTTGTCGTTTGTTTTGCTTTAATGTCTTTGTAAACATTGTATGGGTACACCCAAAAGAGAATACATTGCTCTGGTTTATTAGTATATTTCCTTTTATTAACTAGTTCAGCTCACACATTTGTATTATACCCCTTATGGCCTAGAAAAATGTTTACTGATATAGTCTGATATAGTCCTTTTGATTTGGCAAAAACCTTTTAATTACTTAAGGTAACAAAATAATACATGTTTTTTGTTTTTTTTTTGGAGGGCGGGGGATTAGCAAGGCTATCCTTTGGTGATATTGTCTTGCCAAAATAATATTTTTATTTTTTTTCTATGTAATCTGTAGTGAAAAAGGAGTAGCATAAGAAAAAAAAAGATCAAGTAGAAAAAAAAATGACTTCAAATAAGTTTATTTACTGGTAGGGTTGCTTTAACTAGCTTCATATTCAGATCAAAGGTGAGATGAATAAAACAGCAAATACAACATGACAATAATGTTGTCACATTGCATTTCTGAATAACGTTTTTGAACAGCGTTCCAAACACTGTTCAGAAGCTCAGTTTTTCACAGCAGCAGCTCTGTTACAAGCAAGTGCCGACCTGTTATGGTAACTTCCAGAATTTGCCAGTTAGAATGGAGCAGGTAGCAGCAGGGGGAGAGAGACAGGTCTTGCAATTAGACATGTGCACTGCCAAAAAAATGTTTTCGTTTCGTTTTAAATTCGGATTTGTGTTATTTCGTTTTTCGGGATTCGGGTGTGAAAGTCAATTCGGATTCGGAATTCGGACGAAATTCGGTAGCGGTAGTTCGTTCGAACGTTCGTTTCGTGTTCGTTTCTTATTCGGTTCGTTCATTCGTTCGTTCGTTTGCAGCAAAGTGATATTTGAGGGGGAAAAATATTTTTCTCCTTCTCAAATGTGTTTGCTGCAACGAACGAAACGAATAAGAAACGAAAACTAAACGAACGTTCGAACAAACTACCGCTACCGAATTTCGGAAATGGAAATTCGGATTCGTTTGCATTCGTTATAACTGTAATTCGGAATTCGGATACATCGGAATGTCCGAATTTCCGAAAATTCGTCCGAATTTCGTTTTGGAACTATACGAATCGCACATGTCTACTTGCAATGTATCTCCCGTACACTTCGTTGAAGTATTTCAGGGCATATATCCCATAACCAAACTCTTTGTGGTTCATTTTTATAAAATATTTTCATGTTTTTCAGTCAGGCAAATGTGAAATATTGCATATGACTGTTTGAGATTTACATAGCCAGTAGGGTTGCACAGATACCAAGTACAGTACTCGGTACAAGTACGAGTACATGTACCGATACTTTTGAGCTCCAAGACTAGACTAGAGAAAAATTCAAAAATTAGGAGGCAGCTGTAATTTGTAAGGAGCACATGGGGCTCCTGGGATTTGTACAGGTCGCTCCTGTCAGGGATACCTAGAGATTGCTCCCCAGCTTTATGCCTCTTTCATTCCCCATCAGACATGTCACAGTCTTCGCCAACACTCTTATCCCAATGGGAACATTATTGTATTTTGGCTGTCAAAAAGAATATTCTCTTACATTGGTTATCCCAACACACTCCCACGTTGCTGGAGGTCAAGGGCACCCTACATCAGCTCATGTTAATCCATAAATTAGACACTAAGCATAATTTGGCCCGCACAGATAAGTTTTTCCATACTTGGACGCACTTCTTGACATCTGAATGCACACTGCTTCAGCTTAAGGACATTATGTCTGTATTTAAACGTTCCAAATGGTACCTCCAAGCCCAATCTACCGGCTCTTTGGGTAAACTTGCTGTACTTTGAGTCATCACACCTAAGCCTTGGTACCTCACTCATATATACCACACATTCAGGTAATGACGACCTGTTTCCCACATTCTCTTCATAATAACCGTGATAATCTGAAGCCTTTTCCGCACTCACATGCTTACTACAGTATCGTACCCTCTATTGCCCGATTCTGATCCGTCTCACAAACCATTCATGTCGATCACCTGAGTTCAAGTTCTTACAAGTATAAATTGTTACCCATACATCAAATATTCTGGAATTTGGACTGTAACTGTCAATTTACACACTTTTGGTATAAAATGGCTTAGGTCCCTGACATGAGATTATATAGCTTTGTAATTTCGTTATGTTTTCAATGCATTGTTTAGTTTTTCAAGTACTATGTTGACTCCTTTTATTAGGAGTCTTCTTTTAATCTATGTCTTACACTTCTGTATTGCCATAAAAATTGCAATAAAAATTACTTGCTTAAAAAAAAAAAAAATAATGTATGATTTTGTTTTTATAAGTATAAATAAAGGGATGCACAGATACCAGTTTTGCGAGTACGAGTACTGGTACTGGCCGAGTACTTACAAGTACGAGTACTGATACATTTTTGTTTATTGTCATGTGACAGTTTTTCTAAAACAATACAGACTAATGATTTCAGGGCAGTGATGGAGCACCAGAGCCAGGTCCCAGCTGCAACCTCTGCAACCCCGGTAGTTCTCATGAAAATGCCAAGTATCTGCACTGGTACTCGAAAAGTATCTGTGCATCCCTAATAGCCAGCATGTGGAGCAATGGGCTCTTTTCACATGTTTACCAGGCTATTATTAACTGCTTTACTGGAAAAAGGTTTGTTTTTATACTCAGCTATACAGGTTAGATTTTATTGTCACACACCGTTGGATGAGTCAGAAAAATAACTCATTCTCCCCCCACACTGCCTCTCTCAGCATGCTCTGGTCATAGGGGGCCATATGAAGATAAAAAGAGACAGTCTAAAAAGGAAATAGTTGTACCCTCTATTAAATATTTCTGTTAAACAAAAAATTACAAGAAATGTATATACACAATAAACATTTTTAAAATGTTGTAGTCAATGATTAATTGACAGAAAACTATGACAGTTTTTCTTCAGTTTTTGTGCTCTGTTTTTTTGCACTTTTGATCTCCATAATATATTCAGTGCTCATGTTACACACTTGTCCAACTACATCATGCAAAATAGCATCTGCAAAAAGAGAAATCACTTCCCAAAAAAGTTCCACAGAGCCGCCCACATCCTGATAACCATAAGTCATATAATGATGTATGGGGAACTTATGTGGCTTTCAGTATATAGTAACAGTGTTGTCATAATTGTTTAAATAAACTAACTTTAAATGATAAGCATCTACTGTATTGTCCAATGAGTAAAACAAAAGCTATGTTCTTGAAAGGTATTTAACACAACAAAGAAAAAAAGGAAGTTCTGTTGGCTTAAAGTAGTATTAAACTCTCAAATTTTTTTCCAATAATGCATCCAGATCAAACAAATATACATTGCTCAGCAAAGTATTTACAGTCATCATGATCACAAGGCACAGCAATCTCCAGCAGCCCTCCGTCTACCAACTTGGTGATGGGAGGAAATAGGAGGGAGGAGCAGGAAAGAAGGGAGTCGATTGCCTTGCCATGCCCGTGTAATTGTGGAGACACATGCAGCTCACTAGCACACACAAGGGTGGCTTCATAGCAGTGACGGCCCGCACCCGGGTGACACCATTGGATGGAGTGACACCAAAATGACTGGCAGTCATTTTGGTGTCACCCTCTCTAAAAAGTCGGGCACTCGGTCATGGACCGAGAGCCCGACAGTGTCAGGAGAGAGGAGGGGACTTGGCGGCATAACTCATTCCGCCGGCTGAACGTCCCCTCCTCTCTCTGCCGGCGTTCATCACCAAGCTGGCTGCCGGCAGGCGTCAATTAGATGGCCATGCGTGCGCGATGATGAAACGGCAGGGTGTCACACGGTGTCCGCTCCGGGTGACACCCGGCCTCGGGACGCCCCTGCTTCATAGGAATCTGCAAGGGAAAGGAGCCTCCCTAAAACAGAAGACCAGGGCCAGTGCTATGGTGACCAGGTGATTCTGCAGATTAACTTTTAAACATCATAGAGCAATAGTAAGTGATCTAAACAGCATTTACGATAGCTTAAAAACCATAACTTGGAGAATTTCTGCCTGTCTATTACCACAATAAAAAAAGAACTTGTGTGTCAGAGACTTTCATTTCTCTTTTTTATTTTTAAACTTGTTCTTTGATTTTTACAGGTACATTATCAGTATTATTGCATAGGTTGAAATGTTTCTTTCATTTTGAGGCCAACGTAAAAGTCTTTCTAGTGACAATAAAGATGAATAGATTGTACATAAAAACATGAAATGTAAAATGTTTAAAGAGAACCTATAATAATTTTGGCCATCCTGTTGTTGGTCATTTAATTGGTAAATAGCAAAAAACAAATTACACTGCCTCGTTAGGCTAATCACAGCAAAGTAGGAAATCATTGCATAAAACCCTGAGTCAGCAGCCTCGAGTTTACAATTTGCTGGCTACAAGTGGTAAATCTGAGATATTAATATGAAATATTTATTATTTTTCTGACTAAAAAGTAATGCAAAAAAAGTTTCAAACGTTTTTTTTTGTCATCAACGAAAATAGAATGTAGTAACCTAAATAACCTTTTAAATGTTATTTTGAAAGTTTACAGGTTCAAAAATATTGTCAGTTCTGAATTTAAAAAGGTAAACATTTCACTAAGGGTGCATCCAAGACCCTCAGTCAGCAAAACTTGCCGGGCTGTGTAATAAGAAAGCCCAGCACTACCTGCAAGTTTGTTGAAGCTTGTGTTAACTGACTAATCCCTGCAAAAAGACATGGAAGGAGCGTCTCTCCTCATTCAACAGTGTATACAATCTGATTTCTCTAGCTAATTATTTGTAATCCTGTAGAAAGGAGCTACTCAGTTCCAAGCATAACGAATAAAGAAATGTGTATAAAATAGATATACATTCCCTTTAACAAACTGCTAATGTTTAATGTAGAAAATGGCCTCCCATATATAAGATGTGCTGCTTAGTTTTCTGTAAGTCCCCTGCAAAATTCCACAAATATCTATTTGAGCCTGCCAGTGAATTCCCCCTCATGCAGCTTCCTGTGATGACACCAATGCTGCACTGCTCCTGAACTCAGAGCAGAGTTGCCACTCTTATTAGGCTGTGCCTGCTTGCCCTACAGTGGGAATAAAAAAAATGTTGTAGTGGGTGTAGCTTTCACCATTGCCACTAGTGATTCACAGGCCTGTAGCTTTTCAGTCTAAACCTAGCCATACAACCTAGCCATGATCACTGCCTTCTAGATTGACAGCACTGTCTCTGTTGCTGAAACCCTCCCTCTGTGAACTGCAGTGTCTGTAAACGGGTGTGTGTGAGACACAAGAAGAATATGTCTCGGTCAGGGAAGGTAAAGTTTGTTTGTTTATTTTATGAGGTTTATGCATCACATGGTAATCTTTAGATTTTAAGCACTCCCGGGCAGGGCCCTCCTTACCATCTTGTCTTGAATTGAATTGTAATGTCTTCTTTACATTGTAAAGCGATTTTAAGCACTCCCGGGCAGGGCCCTCCTTACCATCTTGTCTTGAATTGAATTGTAATGTCTTCTTTACATTGTAAAGCGATGCGCAAACTGTTTGTGCTATAAAAATCCTGTATTATAATAATAACTGGATTGTGCAGATGTTTAGACTGGGAAAACATGAGCCTTCAATTGTACTTCAGCCTGGATTACATATCAGTAAAGAAACTGGGTAATAATTGTGCAGCTAGGGTAAGAGCTGAAATGCAGTATATACTTCCTGGCACAAGTATCTTTTATGACAAATGTCAATAGAAAAATGCTCCTCTGTGTTAGAAAACCCATTAGCATTGCAAATTAGGTCTCTTTGTGAACAGAACAGCTCATCCTCAGTCCATTATAATATAAGACCATGTAAATTAGAAGAGAAGAAGACAATATGATCCAAGAAAGTACTAAAAATGTCATTCAAAACAAGTAAAAATATAGAAATGTAATGCTGCTTAGAATTCTTGTTCTCATAAAGCCACACTCATGGGCTTTAGCCAATACCGTGGTTTGCTATTTTAATTTAATCTAGCAGTCTAGCTGTTATTGTTGATCAACTGAAAACAAAAGTACTGCTAGGGTCAAGAATAACTGGGGGGACTCTGGGTACCCTGTGAAAAAAATATGGAAAAGGCTAGCTCATGGTAGTGAATACTGTCCACTGTGTGGGAGATGACAGAAACATGTGGATGACAGCACCACCACTAGAAGCATATGTGAAGGTTGCCATACCCACAATGTGGCTGCTTTATGGATATTGGATCAAAATCTGGGCCGATCAACCCCCCCCCCCCCTAAAAAGTTAATCTAATTGGTTGCTAAAATGTTACCCCTATTCTCCGGTCTACATAAATCATCCCAAACACACCTTAATCATTGCTACATGTGGTAACTGTTCCACAGTAAATGCTTATTTGTGTACATATCGAGTTCATTGGACGGATATCTTTCCTTACCATAAATGTTAAGACTATTTGCAATAGCCAATTCCAAAGCAGCTGATAAAACATGTAATAAGGCAATTTTATTTATGTAAAATATCAGTAAATAACATGTACTCATGGGAGTCTATCAACATTTTTTAGGAGCTAGGGAACAGCTTTTTTCACTGTTGGCAATAGGGTTCAAGAGAGTTAGAGGCTGACAATGATGTGCCATTTGGTATGTATGCCAAGTGAACTAGCAACTTTTTTGTCACAAAAACATTAAGATTGATTTACTAAAGGCAATTTTCCCAATGGGTAGTGCATGTGGTGAAAATTACGTGCAAGGGAAAGAAAGAAAAACTATACCGTACTTTTGCTTCCACATGATTGGATAATGGAATTTAGAAGAGCTTCACCTCATTCACTAAGCTAAGGGAAAATTCCCTTGCAAAGTGAACCTGCCTATTTGCCTCTAAATAGACCCCACAGAGTTTATGAACCATGCTTGGATTCCTTGAATAGCGTCATTCTCAACAGATCCAAGAGACTCACATGCAAATATTCAGGAGAATCAAAAATGAGGGAAGCAATGATTCTCATAACTCAATCATCATTGATCACCACCTGCTGTATTTTTAAAGAAGAACCAGGAATTAACAAAATTAACCCTTGCAGTGGGGCTAGCCCTGCACTGCAAGGATAGACTGCTCGTTTTTGGTCTAGGAACGAAAATAAAGAAGATACACTCACCTGATCCTCGGTCCTGTGGCAGTGACCGCTCACTCCGCTCTAGCTGTAGTATGTCCCTCGGTGTCCTCATTTAATAGGCCTGCATTAGACGTGATGATGTCACGGGTCCTGAGGCCGCCAGAGCCCAGGGGAGAAGAGGCTGCAGGGACAGGTCTAGCATCCAGACGAGCACGAGGAGCAAGTGAGTATATCTTCTTTAATCCAGCCTTAAGACCAAAACAAGCAGTTAACCCTTGTAGTGTGGGCTACCTCCCCACTGCCAGGGTTAATTTTGTTAATAGCTGGAATTCCTCTTTAAAGTTTTCCTAACCCATATGTGTATTTTTATTATTTTATACCCCTCTCAGTTCCTTCAAATAGAAAGAAATACTAAAACTAATAATAAACCTTCTTTAAGTGTAGAAACCACAAAGCTTTTGGGTTAAGTCCAACCCCATGGTATATGCATACTGAATGAAACTGCCCTTCAGCTGTAGAAAATGTCTTCTGAATACATTACTACATGGAAGGGATTGGCTAAGACAGCAAACCAAGGACAATAGCCTCAATTCATAACACTTTACCATGTGTGGAGTTTTCATTCCCATGTATTCTTACCTAATGTACCATTCACTTTTTTATCTGTAATCACTGCATATGTGTTGTATTATTGCCTTTGTTGTATTTTGTATTGTGCAGATTTTTACTCCTGAAAATGTTGCCATGTTATTACAATATGAACGGTATCAAATGGTGTCTTTTGAGGGGATAAAATAGCGAATCATGAGAGAAAACACCCATTTATGAGGAAGAGTGGCGTTCAATAGTTAATTCATTCAATAGTAAATGTTCATTTCATAAGTTAAAAAAATGCACATCATTGCAATATTTGATTTAGATAACTGAAAATTTTTATGCAAAAAATCATCATGAGATAAAATAACTAACACATGGAAAAAACTCTCAAAGCTCCTTTGTGACTTGATACTAACATGTGTAACAATAGTGTTCATATGTGTTGCAATTTATTTGATGTATATGTCAGCTTCTTGATAGTAAGGATTAGGGATGGGCTCGATGTTCGAGTCGAGCATGAGTTCGACTCGAACATCGGCAGTTTGTGTGTTTGGCGAACACACGAACTGTCACGGAGTTCAGCGGGCTGTTCACCCACCGAGCACCCCACAAGGCACTGTGCACCGAACAGTAGCGTGTGAGCCCAGATTGGCTAAAGCCTTCCTCCTGACCGTAGGTCAGGTGCAAGACTTTGCCCAAACAGGGTACAGCACTCTGTAGGAGCCATGATTGGGCAAATTCATGATGACTTTGCCCAATCATTGCTCACCAGTCAGATGGCGTACAACTGTAAACAGTTGGGCGGAGCTAGCTGTAACTGCTAGCTCCGCCCAATTGTATATATTTTGCCGCCATCTGTCAAAATGCCATTCTGCGGCGGGAGTTCGTCCTGAGCAGTCAGGGGGCACTATTTTTTTATTTCTGTTTATTTTTTCTTGTTTTATTATTTCGTCAAGTCGTCATGGACAACGCTGGACGTCGTGATTGATGCTGGATTACATTGGTGGATCCATTTTTAAAAAAAATTTAATAAAAGACTTGTTTTTTTTCCAATTAAAGGATTTTTACAAAAGTACGGCTTCTTTTTAAAAAATTTGATTTAACCCTTTAGTGAATGGATAGGGTACCCGTTACTCATTCACAAGGGGGGAGGCCGCATCTGGGTGCCCCTGCTCGCACCCCCACAACCAATGCCCCAGGACTTGTGGGGAAGAGGCAGGGACGTAACTAGAAATCACAGGGCCCCATAGCAAAGATTTGTATGGGCCCCCACCAACCAAAAAAATAAAAAAGTAATGCTATTGACTCAAGGGATCGCATACACAAAGTCTCTAGGGTGGGTTCTAGGGTGGGAGGGGGCCTGGCAGTGCCATTCATGTCAATGAGACTGCAGACACAGATGCCCGCCTGCAAAAAATTGTGCATGCACAGTATTTTGTGATTGCACCACACTTGAATGCAGGGCAATGTATTACCATGCGTTCTGGGGCAGCTGATGACAGGAATGGCACTGCCAGGCCCCCTCCTACCCCAGGATGCAAGGAAACTTTGTGTATGCGATGCCTTGCATTCTGGGCAAGGGTGTAAATGAGCCTCCTTTAAAATTACAGGAGTCAGAAGAACCACATTGTAAATAAAAGAAAATTACAGCAATGTATGTCAAGGTATAAAAGGATTTTAGGGCTTATTCACACCAATTACAGTGCATTCCAGAGTGGTAGATGCTAAAACGCACACTAAACTCCCCCCTGCATTCTGGGGCAGGAGGGGGCATGGCGATGCATTAAAGACAATGGCACCTCAGCCACGCCCCTCTTCCGCAATGTGATTGCCCGTACCGGAACGTGTGGCAAAACAATGCCTGCGTTCCGGTCCAGTGTGATTGCAAAAAAACTGCTGCATGCACAATTTTTTGGTGATCGCACTAAACCGGAACAGAGGCATTGTTTTGCCACGTGTTCCAGTGTGGGCGACCACACTGCTGGCAGGGGGCGTGGCTGCAGTGCCATTTACTTCAATGCATCACCACGCCCCCTCCCACCCCAGAACGCAGGTGTGTGGGATACAGTGCGTTCCAGCAGAAACCGATCTGGAACGCACTGTAATTGGTGTGAGCAAGCCCTTAGGGATAGAGAACAGGGACAGTACTGCTGGACAATGACAGGTACAGCACAGTAATTAATGACCCCTGCAGCATGTAGAATACAAGACTTCCCAGTTGTCTTCCCAGAGAGCCAGCAGACACCTGGGAAGTCTTGTCACAGCGCCATACAGCAACAGAGCCAGCAAAATGCTTAAACTTCAAGCCCCATTGACATTAACTTCAAGTCACTATCTGACTGCAGATGTCTCCCTACCTCTGTCCCCTCCTCGATCTTCTCGGTGTCCCCGAGGTCCGTCGACAGCTGCAACACCTCCAAACCACGCCCACTCCTCCTGCTAACCAATCCCGAGAAGGCAGCAGGAGTCTGAACCCACCCATTCAGCTGTCTCCGACTCCACCTACAATGTCCGGGGTTGCGGAGACTGGACTGATCGTCAGCCTGTCCGCTCCAGTAGTTCCCTGGCAGTGAGCACCGATGCCAGGACCGGGGTGGGATTGAAAGCCCTGTTCCTAACCGGGCCCCCCTCTGTCGCGGGCCCCATAGTGCCCGCATGGGTCGCTATGGAGGTAGTTCCGCCACTGGGAAGAGGCCCTTGTCCCCATCGGCACAGGGACAAGGTGCTTTTCCAGGGGCGACCCTGGAACAGAACCCTCCCAGTGATGAGGACATGTGGCCTGGTATGGGAGGGAGGGTGGCCACTTGCTCACCCCCCCGCCCCCCTTTTCCTGCCCTGCCAGGCCTGTGCTCGCACCAAGGGTCTGTCTGGTATGACTTTGAGGGGGACCCCACGCACTTTTTTTTTTTTTTTTTGGGGTCCCTCACTAGTAAGGGTAAAGCAGGAAGAACAGTATAGTAGACATGTGCGCTGGCCAAAAACTAGTTTTGTTTTCATTCGGATTTTTTGTTATTCCGTTTTTCGGGATTTGAGTCCAAAAGTCGATTGGTTTCGGCATTTGGACAAAATCCGAATGAATGTTAGTGGAAGTATGTATGAATTTTGTTACGGCCGAATAATCGTTAATAATGAAACGTCATACATACTACCTGCTAACAAATTTTTTTTTTTTAAGTTAATGCTTAACACAATAAAACTTTATTCAGGAAAGAAATTCGTAAGCATTCGAAATTTTTGTTATCGAAAATTCGTATTTGTTTTCATTCGTTATTTCTGTCATTCGGAAATTCGGATGCATCCGAATGTACAAATTCCTGAAATTTTGCCTGAATAACAAATTTTTACAAAACCAATCGCACATGTCTACAGTATAGCAACATGGATGCTATTGTTATGCTAATTGTGATACTAATTTGCCTGCAAACTGGACAGAGTAATACAGTATGCTAAGCTTCTCAAATGCTGCCAAGAATTTCTTGTACTAATTAAAGTGTCAACCGCCTGCAGTTTCAGTAACACCAGCAAGCAGCCAGTAAATGCAAGTTTATCTGCAGCCAAAACGTGAACTTTTCATTTTTTGAATGGTTAAAACTGAATCTGTGTCCCATTCGGGAGATTTGCCTCCATTTGTAGATACAAAATGAAGTGAGAAATATCTCCAGCAGGTTATTCACAAAAGGGTGAAGAGTTCGGAGAAGGAAGGAGAAGTGAACAATCTAGGACAACGTATCTGATTTGGAAAAATTCTCCAATTCAGCCCACGTTCCAGTACAGCTATGTTGTCCTAGTTTGTTCACTTCTCCCACCTTCTCCAAACTTTTCACCCTTTTGTGAATAACTCTGTAAATTGACGAAAATCTCCTCGAGAAAGTTGTTCTGAACAGGTGTCCCTATTGGGAGCTTTTCCCTTACCACTTACAGAGGTCTGAACTCTAAAGGTGCCCATACACCTTATGACCATCGCAAGTTCTTAGTTCACACTGCTCGATTCTCGTACGATCGCGGGATATGGGCACCTTAAGGTTACTTACTCAGGTCTGACCTTTTGGATTTCCCATCACTTTCTCTCCCACTGACAATGGTCACCAGGACAAATAAAAAGGGTGATTCTCCCACTGTGGGGGTACATTTCATATCCTGCTCTGCATGTAGCTCTTCATTGACTGATTTTGTGATGCTATCTCTTTTGCTTTAACGCTTTTGTGCCCAGAAGTCATTGATGCTTAGATGGCCAGGTCAAATTTAGCAGTGTCAACATGTGTCCATTGACTTGACAATAATTCCATGACTAATTTGCATACCTTAACATTTTTTATTGTCTATTATTATTTATTTTTTAAAGCAGAACTCCAGGCACACATTTTATTAACCCTTGCAGTGGGGTTATAAAGATGTAAAATAAAAATATTCTAAGTTTTAATTCATGATTTGCTTTGGGACTTTAAAAAATACTGTAATACTTAGCATACTGTAATACTACAGCATTAAAGTGTATTTCCACTTTTGCAGTCACATTTAAGAAACCCCACTTTTTTGTTTATTATGTGTGCCCATCCACACAACATATCTAAAAATAATAAACCAATATTTTGAGTTGTTTCTTTGGAGCAGGTTTATACATAGGGCACCATAGGCAGCTTCTATTG
>NW_017306281.1:194140-203367 GCF_000935625.1 Nanorana parkeri | reverse complement strand
TATATATGTGCATCTTCAACCATTTGTTAAAACAGGTAGTGTACACATCTAATTTACAACTGATAATGAGATCTGACAGCACAGTACAGACAGGGTTAATTACAGTAAACATAACTCCCCCGCCCCCTCCATAACATTACATAGAAGGGGAAAGCTAGGCAGGATTTTTAAGCAAGTAAAATGGTGAGCAGCATTTTTTAGATGTTTTTTAAGTTATGCTATGTGAATAGGAACATGTAACCTATATAATGTAGGTGTTACCCTAATTTGGCTGCAAAAGTGGAAGTACACTTTAAACGTATGGCACTGAAAACTGACACTGCAGCCTAAATGTCACAATGTTCATCCATAGGAAGACAGCCTTTATTTTTTTCAATGAAGCCCCCAGCCTGCATGTATCACTGTCGTAGCTAACATAGTGACCACATGATTGGAACCCATACTCATTGGTTCCTGATTGTCAGTGGGTATCCAAGCTGTGAGTAACAGGTGAGATTGAGAATGTTTATAAACATAACACCGGGAAAGGAAAATACGGATTTGTCCAATGTAATGTAATGTACACATGTATGTTCACTCCTACATTTACCACCATTTCAGATCCATGAAAATTAGAATCAAGTGTCCCCAATGAGCTGCCGGTCAGAATAAAAAGGGTATAGCAAAGGGTAGCATTAATGATTCCTCTAGATATGCATTCTGCTTTTTACAAGCAGCTGCCTGGTAGACAGTTAGGGATTAGCTGTATATTCTTTCATCACTGAACTATGATTTTGCTAACATAGCTAAACTATTTACCTTGCAATGTCTTACAATTATACATATATTGTCCACAAACAGGTACCTGGAGCATAATTTATTGTTCTTGTAGGATGCAGTTTGCTCTACAGATATTGATATTCTAAAATTGTCCTTATGCCTTGTGCGGTAATAAACTTGGAGCTAAAGAAATGGCAATATGTACACTATCTTAGATCAGGGAAAGGATACAAGAACGCTGCTAGAATAAGATCAGAGATATGAAATGTCAATCCACCTACCTATGAAATTTAGTAATAATATATTATTACAGCGAACACAAAGAAGTGCACTGTTTGAGTTTTCCAAAGAAATGGAAATAAACATACCTATTAGTAAATACATACTCATCATGAGAGAAACATACACTCAGCCATGATTTGGAACTTGGTAAGAATATGCTGGAATTTCTATATTTTATAGGAACACATATTCTATTGTGCAGAGGGATCATTTCTGTTTGACAAGTACAGCACACACAATGCACTATTGTGGTTGCATTGCAGATATAATAAAATACTTCTACTATTACCAAATAGGGCAGCAGCAGACACAACAAAAAAATCAAAGACCATCTCTGGGCAAACCAAAAACTGCCCTTGCTGTGGGGCTACCCTCACACTGCAAGGGTTAGGTGCTCATTCATGCCTAAGGAACCGAAGTACAGATTCTTCATGTCTAAAGCAGGTCTATGGAACCTGCAATAGATGTGATGATGTCAGCAGTCCTTAGCCCACCCGAGTGAAGAGGGGAGAAGAGGCTGTGGGGATTGGTCTAGCAACCCGAGAGGAGATGGCAGGAGCCTGTCGTCTAGGTATAAATAAGCCCTATGCAGTGTGGGGGCAAGTCTTAGTGCAAGGGTAGTTCTTTCGTTTGCCCACATGACTTTACATTTACTGCAATATGTATATGTGTGTGTGTGTACTGTATATATATATATATACAGATACACACACATTTTTGTAGATAAGAGGGTGTCTACAAAGAACTGAAAGAAAAATATTTTTTTTTTCTATCAGTCCTCAGGTTTATGTTTGTTTTTGACTAGGCATTTCTTTCAGTCCTCAGGTTTATGTTTGTTTTTGACTAGGCATGTAAATAGACTACTTACTCTGGAGTACTTTTGGACTCCACCGGACACCATGCTCTCACTTCACAAGTTTTAACGGTGGAGTTATACTGTATACATCTGCCTGTTTGAATGCCTGCAAGATACAAGTGAAGAGATTTAAATGTAACACCTGCCACAGACAATGTATGTTCTGTTATCTGTAGCTTGATGGCCACTTTTTTATAGCCCCTCAAACACTATTCATATCTTAAGTAGCCACATTAAATAACCCTATTATAATTAAAAATAAAAACATAACCACTACTGTGACAAGAGACTCGCTTTTATAATATCCCTAAGACACATGGAGGGATTTAGATACTTGTTCCTAGCTTGAATCTTGCAAAAATGCACCTTGCCTGTGTAGGCAAGAATGCTAGCACCGGCCCTGGTTAACTGGCTCCTGTCTAAACTGGCCCTAGTGTGTATGTATGTATGTATGTATGTATGTATGTATGTATGTAACATAGGAACCTTAGATTGTAAGCGTCTTGAGGGAAAAGACTGATGTGAATATTTAGTATGTAAAGTCCCTTGTAAATCGTCAGTGCTATATAAATACTTGTAATAATACATTTGCAGTGCACCCCAATGAAGTCTATGGAGGAAGGGGGGTGACTCTTGTTATTCACTCCTGGCCATTTGTAGGGCTAATACACAAACTATTATCAAAAAGGTATGGGAGGCTGGGAACTCCCATGGGGGACATGTATCAATGCCAAAATGAAAAATGAAAAAAAAAAGTGTCTCTTCCTAGAAAGAACTGTAAGCTCTCCCTAGTAGGTCCAACATGCTGACAGTATGACAGTTGTGAGCACACCCTTTTATAGAAAGTGGTTTGAGTTATAATTTCATATTCTTGTTTTAGTCCTTTACTATAATAACACTATCCCGCTATGGCCCACTACTATAAGTATACCTCACTGCTTCAGTTCACTATTATAACTCAACAGCTTCACTTCAGTGTACTTTAGTTCCACTACAGAGTATTACTATAACCAAATATCCCTGCTTCAGAACACAACCACATACTTAAAGGAGAACTAGGAGGTGAGTGATTTTCACTCACCTCATAGTTCTAGCCGACCTGTGACAATGAGACGGTCACAGGTCGGCTCAGTAGATCGGGAAGTGAGCGAACATATACCGGTGTTCGCTCACCTCTCGATCCTGTCACGGCTCTCTGCCGTGACAGGGGAGGGGCGGGATTCCCCCCTCCCCGCTCCGATCCGCCAGCGCTGACTGGCAGAACGGACGGAGGAGGGGGCAGGTACAGCTGGCTCTGCCTTTAGATAGGCAGAGCCAGCTGTCAGTCACACAACTGGGCGGATCCCGGCACAATTGTCGGGATCCGCTTCAGCGTCTCCGTATACCGCAAACAGCTGCTCGTGGTATACTGCGGCGTCTCAGTATAGCTCGCGGTATACTGAGCCTAGGGTGATGGGAGGACGCTAGTTTGTGTCCTCCCATTACCCTAAGGAGAACTATGGGGAAAAGACTTAACCCCATAGTTCTCCATTAACCACACCGCCCACACCTCTAGTGCACTACTATATTACTACACCTTACTAACTACTTCAGTGCACTACTATTAATACACCTTACTTCTTCAGTGCACTACTATATCCTTTTTCAGGGTACCACTATATTCACACTTCCCTACTTCAGCGTACTACTATGAACACATCTCCATTTAAAGGAGAACTATGGGGTTAAGGCTTTTCCCCATAGTTCTCCTTAGGGTAACGGGAGGACACAAACTAGCATCCTCCTGTCACCCTAGGCTCAGTATACCGCGAGCTGTAGCTCGCGGTATACTGAGACGCCGCAGTATACCGCGAGCTGCTGCTCGCGGTATACTGAGATGCCGCAGCTGAAGCAGATCCCGACAATTATGCCGGGATCCGCCCAGCTGCGTGACTGACAGCTGGATCTGCCTATCTAGAGGCAGAGCCAACTGTACCCACCCCCTCCCAGCGCTGGCAGATCGGAACGGAGAGGGTGGAATCCAGCCCCTCCCCTGTTTATAAGTGCACTACTACATCTCCGTGCCTGAGTGCACTGCTATAACTACACCTCCATGCGTTACTGCGACTTAGTTAGCAATCGCAGCTACATTGTTTTTGAACTGCAGTCTTCTTTTAAAATTGCTACACTATGGTACCTGACTCCCTCCTGTCTCGCGAAGATGTCTCCAGCGATCTCTATGGAGTGCTGGAGGGGCTGTGGCCTGCCGGGAACTCTGCTACACACCTATTGGTCCTGCAAATCCCTCACCAGCTTTTGGAATAAGATTTTTCAAATACTGTCGGCCATAACTGGCTCTTTCTCTGCCCCTACCCCTGGCCTAGCTCTGCTCCACCTGGGGATAGACCAATTCCCATCCCACCTTAGAGGTATGGTAATCCACATCCTCCTGGCGGCCAAACTAACGATAGCAAGACACTGGAACAGCCCACTGGCAGCCAACACCTCGGAGTCCCTACAAATATTAAAACTACACTGAGAATATGAAAGGGTGAATATGAAAGGGTGTTAGCAAAAAGCAACAACACAATGGCAAGCTTTCTGAGGAAGTGGAACCCCTGGTTTCTGTGGTCTCAACAAGGCACTCCACAACCTTGAAGTGTCGCATGATATAGGAATATTGCCTCTGGTAACTGCATATGTGGAAATACTAAATATACTCAGCCCAAGATTGACTGTGGGCATCACATGATTGGAGAGCTAAGTGCAAGTAATGTTTCTGTTTCTGTTCTGTTCCTTCGGTCCTATCCGGACCTGACCTGTTGTTCAAACTATTACATTTTTGTCTTATAAAACTGAAAATACTCAATAAAAATCTATTGAAAGTAAAATTGCTACACTGAAGTTAAACTATTCTAGAAATGTGGAACTAATCAGGGCAAACAAGAAATGTGACAGGCCTCATAAGGATAAGTGCAATTTATCAAAGTGCATTATTGCCTCAGCACCAGTATAACCTACAGGACCCCATACTTTCATAAATTGGCTTTCCAGTGCATGACCTTTTCAGGACCACCACAGACTATGCATCTAAATTCTGGTTACAACACCAGGTGATAGTAGAGAACTGCCTTAGAGTATAATGGTAGTCGGCCATTGTGCGCACGGAAGTGCAGCGTTTGCCATTATACTCTATGGCAGTTCCTTTTATTACCTGTTGATTTTAATCAAAATTAAGACAGAAAGGAGTATAGGCTGTAGTGATCCTGAGCAGGTTGCACAGCAGAATGCTGACTTATAGAGACATACTGGTGTGGAGTCCAAGAGGAGGAATGTGTCATGCACTTTGATAAAGTGCAGTCATGCTTTATAATGGCTTTAGACCTATGAGGATGGTTTGCAAGACCCAACTTTCTTACAACTGTGCATGATAAGTTATTGGTGAAAAGGACACATGCATACAACTCTAATCACATAATCTGTCCACTCACTGTCCCATGACTGTTCTTCAACGTTTGACAGCTGTGGGTGTCTTCTGCTGCTTGCTTACAGCTAAATCATTCAGTATTATTTTTCTTACTAACTGCATTTGCCTTAAGAAATACATTTCCATGCAACAGACTTAAGCATTCATGTTCATTGTGACCTGGTAAAGCTTCTCTGCCTGGTATCTTACAATTAAACATCTGAATTTCTAACAAGGCATTAATATAAAAAAAGAGAACATACCATTACTCTGTGGGTCAGCATAACCTTTTTTGCAGCTGTCAGCTTGAGAACATATTGTTTTGGGGCTTGGAAACTACAAAGTAGAAAAATGTGTACTTCAATGTAGAATCATTCTTTTATGTTACTTATAATCTGAATTAAACATATAGGTATTTCTCAACCTTTTGCAACTTAATTAGCAGGGTATTCCTTTCAAACTAAAGTGCATCAAGTAACAGAGTGAAAACATGCATGAACCTACACCATATTACTTGATGGGAAAAACCAGAATGTAAGGGCAATGTGTCCTATTAGAATTACATAAATAAGGTATTATCTGGGTACAGTAGATACATACTGGGAAAAGCTATTACTCCTTGGGATTCACATTGCTCCTGTTATATAACAGTGGTAAATTATAAACTCATTTTGTTTCCTGATTTAATTGTTTTGTTGGGGGGGAGCAGGGGGAAGGGGGTTCTTGCCTTCCTGCTCCCCCAAGAGATAACATCTAGGTAGACCAGTCATATTGGCTAATACCCACTAGGTTACAATAGCTAGAAGGCTGTGAACTATTCCATACTAATACCAATCCATGTATTTACCTTTTAGCAACAAAACACTTGACAGGTACTGAAGGCCATTGGGTTACTTTGGCAGAGTAGGTGTCAGAAATGGGGCATTAGTTGACATGTTCCCATGCCCATGGGGAAGGTAGTTTAGATACTGTCTGCCAAATCTTGTTGAAAAAATGTCTAGGGCTAAAGCTGGGTAAGCAAACCTTAAAACAGAATTCTATCCAAAAATAACAAGATACAAAGCTTTTGCTGCAGTGTTCAGTTTCACTTCAGAGATGACTTTTTTTCTGCCACTAGATGTCCACAGTCTAATGGCCAGAATCATTCAACCCACTTTCTCTGGGTCCTTCAGGTCAGCCTATAACTGGACAGTGAAAAGAGAAGCAGCAAACTGATGAGCTCATCTCCCTGTCACTCTGCTTTCCTTTCCTATCAGCATGCTTCTTGGCAGCACTTATTGGTTCCTTGTGCTCCTTCTTCCTCTCACACTGCATGGACTACAGGAGGCTCACACCAGGTCAATTTTAGGTACTTACACCAGGGGTGTATCTACTGCAAGGCAAACTAGGCATTTGCCTAGGGCGGCACTTTCCAGGGGGGCGCCAAAAAATGCTACCCCCAAAACAGTTAGGTAAGAGGGAAAAAAAAATCATATTATAAATGATTCATAAATTACTGCCAGTACCCCTGGACCTGGTGCTTCTTTGACTGGGGGACCAACGTGTCCACCTATGCCGCCTACTCCTACATATATGCCGGCTGCAGCTGCTTCCTCTTCCTGGTCTACATGCTGTGCAATGTATTGGTGTGTGTGACTTTCGTCCGGATGCACTGGCAGTTCGTGCACCGGACCTCCCTGGGAAACCAGCACCCAAATCTCCGCAGGACCCCAGGGCTGAGATCCAGATGGTCACCGTGCTCATCAGCACCTCCGTGGTGGTGAGACCAAGGAAGTGCAGCCTATAAGCTCCGTGCAGGGTTATGTCTCTAGAGCGGGGCAACCTACAGAGGCCAGCGGCCAAGGCAGAAGATGGGTAAGTGCAGAATTAGAGGGCCCAGCATATTAAGGCAGAAGATCGGTGTTGCAGCTGCAGAACTAGAGACTAGCACAGCATGGCAGGGCAGGAGAGAATGATTATTGTAGCTGCAGAACTAGGGAGCCCATCAAGCCAGAAATGGAGAAGGTGGCTATTGCAAAGGTAGAACTTGAGCATCCCGCTACGTTGATAGCGCAACCTGTCAGAATCTAGATATACCGTGCACGCTGTATCCCGCAACTGACAGGTTATGCAAAATCTCTTAAACAGGAAGGGGTGGGACTAATTTAGATTTGGGATGGGGGGAGGGGGGGTGCTCGGGTTTAGTCTTGCCTAGGGCAGCACAAAACCAAAATACACCACTGACTTACACTGCCTGCATTTAAAAATAGGTTCCATAACATATCAGTTATTACAGAGCAGCAATAAATTGTGTCCTATATCTACCTAAAGTTCAGCTTTAACATTTATTGTAAGAATGGAAGTTTAGCTTAGGAAATACCAACCCGTATGCTTGGCGTGAGAAGCTGGTATTGCTTGGAGAGAAGCATACTTAATTTTTTCTTCTTTTTAAATAATATAAATAAAGAATAATCTAAAAGTTCTCACATTACTAGCAAATACACTTTTTTCCCTGACAAGACAGTATTATCACAAAGTGTAGCTTTGGCTTCTCACGTCACATGAGCTGCATGTGCTACCACTGTTGAGGAATCAAGGTCATTATATAATAGTTTAAATTGTTCTTACCTCGGAACAATTGCCTTCTTTTTGATTTTCTGTTTTTATTATGTTTGTTAGAACAAAGAATGAAGATCCACCCTGTGTAATGAAAAGAGACCTGTTTACCCAGTTACATCACAATACTGAAGCCACTGGCCCTTCTCTCAGATTCTCACATTGTGCTTGTACATACATCCTGTTCTAATGATCACTGCATTTAAGGAAAAACAGACTACGCTAAAAGGCTATTTGTATTGAATATATCTTAACTTTTTTTAAATTATTTCTGAGGTTCTTGTCTAATAGGATTTATTTGTCAGTCACTTGCTGTTTTTAAACCTGTTAGTTTTAGTAGGATTGGGTAACAACTGAGCTGTTTATAAGAACCCACAGACTGAAGTAGACCCCTCAGAGCAGGATTTTGCATGGTTTGGGATACAAGTAAGGAAACACATGTCACAATTCAAATCAGGATTCACAGGACATGGGATACTGTAATGTGATAATTTAAGGACCAGAGCAAATTTAAGCAGAAGGAGCCAACCAGTAAAGAAAGTGAAATGTACTCCTAGTTGTATAGGAGTTATAAGACACCTAGCATCAGTGTATCAGGAAAGTGCTGCTGGAGCTGAGAAGCGCAAGTGTAAATAAACAAAAGAGCAGTGATGGAGGAGGACTTGGATTTACAAGGGTTTGGAGGGCATGACAGGGTGCATCTTATGAATAGGGAGATACTGTGCAACTGGAGAATGAGAGGCATTAGGAAGGGTTAGGGTAGTGACAATTAATGACATACTGAAATCGTGACTGGATGGGAGAGTGTAGACTGTCAGATCTCACTGAAATCAGCAAGCCAACTGGAAACATCTGCTAGGTGGAATGATGAAGATGGAGAGACAAGAGGAATGAGGTGACCTAGCAAATAGAAAACGAAAAAGCATAAAAGCCACTGTACTGGAAAAACACAAGAGGAAGTTCATCAGGGCCACATATATATTCTATACTATGGAGGATCACAAGAAATTAGGGCTGGTAATGATTAAAATTTCCGTGTTCAATTAATCGAAATTTTTTCAAATCGATTAATTTCGATTAATTATAACGCACATACAGATCCCACTACATTGGCCTATACACATACAGCACAGCAATGAAGTAATAAAATGAACTAGGATCACACTAATCCAGCACGTTATTAATCTCACGTGCCCCACTCAATATGGCCGCCGCTTGAGTGGGGCAACTCAGAATAATAACGTGCTGCACGTGTGATCCTAGTTCATTTTATTACTTCATTGCTGGTTG
>NW_017306281.1:188144-194127 GCF_000935625.1 Nanorana parkeri | reverse complement strand
ACCGGACTCCTCCCCCCTTCCCTTCGTTAGCCGACGGAGCCACTTGGGGAAGGGGGGAGGAGTCCGGTGACGTCACCAGCTCGCCGAAGGGACTCCCGAAAGCCGGCGGAGAGGTGAGTGTTTTCATTAGCGATCAAAATAATTTTAATCGATCAAAAAGTTTAACGATTAATCGAGAAATTAATCTTTAATTTCCACAGCCCTACAAGAAATGTATTGGATATGTGAACTATCTCCTTACCATCTTGTCTTGAATTGTATTGTGATTGTAATGTCTTCCTTATATTGTAAAGCGCTGCGCAAACTGTTGGCGCTATATAAATCCTGTATAATAATAATAATATCTGAGCAGATTCACAAAAGAAAGCGGTGTTTATCACAACAGAGAAATATACAGCAGCACCACCACATGTGAATATGACAGTGACATATTAATTTGCACTATCTATCGGTGGCTGATGGCATTTCTGGAGGGTGACTACAAGTTTGAACATTTTCACGTTTATCTTAGGATACTCCCATGCTATTTATCAACATTTCTATATAATACAACCTAGTCTATTTATATAGTGGCACATCTATTACCAACCTTATATATGTGAACTTTACTATGTGCCATTGTTTTTCCCCTATAAGGGCATCCATGGGGCAATAATCACCCATGGTTCATTTAAGACTATTGTCCTTTAAGAAAAAAAAATGGGCAAAGGGTTTTGTAGAGAGGTATATAGAGCCAATGCATAAGTAAAATATAGGAAGATTTATTAGACAAATACATTATTGTTTACAGTTGATGCAACATACAAAATCATCCATAAAATTTCTAAAATCATATGCCCCATGAATACATATTCAAACCTGATGTTCCTCTTATGGCAACCATAGTTACAAACATTCCATGGATGCAATATCCCAATATAAACCAACATGATTCGTCTTAGATAGTTGGACGACCATAACGACAATCCATTCATAATTACAATATCCAGATACATATGACATATTTCGTCCCTACGCGTTTCACACTTGGCTTCTTCAGGGGATCGAAATTGTGATAATCGCACACACTTGGTGCCTGGAAGAGGGACGATGTCTAGTCGCCCATCTAATTTCGGTCCATAGACATCGTCTATATGGAAAACAACTGTTATAATAAATCGTAACTTACTGGGGAAGGAATTGTATATTCAGCTGTGTCCCAGATTCTGGAATCCGCATCCGCAACACCTTTAACCTTTGTGTGTACAGAACTGATAACCGAATCCTTTTTCTGATAACGCTTTTCAGTCAGCAGTATAACACTGGAATCGAACAATAATAATATAAGAATTTTCCAATCCCCGTGGAAAATAATAATTCTATACATGGATAGAGGAATATTCTCTTTGATAATTAATACCATACATGACATAAGGATGCATATTTTTCATGGCAAAGTGAAAGGTTCTCTGCATAGCGCCTCCACTGTTGGTACCTACCTTGACTCTCTCCCCTACCACCCTGTGAAATATCAGCAGAATGTCTTTTGTTATCTTCCCTTCTTGTTTTTTTTTCTTCTTCTCTCCCCCCCCTTCCCCCACCTGTGGAAATCCACCTTATGTTTTTTGCTACCCCTCGATAGTTGGGCCTCGGTGGATACAGGACTCAAGTGTTCTCACTCTCCATATTCGAAAATGCGTGATTTTTTTTTTTTGCTGTGCATATGGAGGAGTTGTGAGGGCACCTTGCTTGATTACAATGTTATCTATTTTATTTCTTGTTATCAAACCATTGAAGTTGTGGATGTTGTTGATGATATCATATGTTATATATGTTTTCTATGACTACGAAGATGGTTTAGCTGCTGCATCAGCAGAATTTGTTTTGTCCTCTACTTGTTTCTTATTTGTTAAAAATTCAATAAAAAGTTTGTGAAAGAAATTCCAGCTGAAAACCTGTTTCTTTGCCGTGAATGGCCAATGTACAGGTGTGCTTTATACATTGTCTGTCCAAAAAAAAGTCACCACTCGGATTTAGCTAAGCAAATAGGAAAGAGCTTTCCATTGGATAATTAATGCAGTGGTTAATATGTTTAATCTAGAAACAAATGAGTTCAGCTGCTTACCTGAATATACAGAATTACTCAAACTCGAATTGTGAAAAAGTGGTTCGGGGAGCATGAGACGTCATTTTCACACATGGATTGGCCACAAGATATTGGTGAAAAATGAATGCAACACTAGATGGAAATAAATGTTGTGACCTTGTGACCTAAGCTTATCGAAAACAATGCCATGGTGAATGTATGGCGTAATCAAAGCTAAGGGCAGTCCAGCCTTTAGCTTTGATTTTAGCGAGCTTGGAGCAGTGGCTACTTTCCAACACACACAGGGACAAAAGTAGCCACCCTCCAGAAGGAAGGACAGTGTCAGCACCAATTCAGAGATGATTTGAGGATCTACAGCTGAGTAATACACAAATAAGGTCCATTTTTGTTAATAGTTCAGGTACTTGAATGCATTTTTTGGGGGGGGGGATTTGTAGTTAAAGCACAGCTGGAGGGCCGGAGTTTCCCACCCCTGCCCCAGACCAAAACGAGCAGTTAACCCTTGCAGTGTGGGGGTAGCCCCAGGGTTATTTTTGTTAATTCCTGGAGTTCCACTTTAAGTGGATGAAAATAAAACTTCAAAGCCTAGAGTCCTGAAAGCAATGCCGAACGGTGTTCGGCTCACTTCACTTCTAATCGGTCATTCACTCGGCTGCCCTCGGCAGCTTTGTGAATAGACCCCATTGTCTCAGCCCCAGATAGCAATCTATTGTTAAAGTCATGTGTGTGTGTCAGAGGGAGACACACCACTTATTTTCTATGACAGACACAGCACACTCAAGTCAAAACTTGCAGCTGCATCATCACAGGGTGGAATCTTATTAACAACAAGATCTTTACTATGATTTGTGCTACTGGAGACAAACAATACTTCATGGTAGCATTGTACGTGAGGGAGGTTTTATAGCAGGTTTGAATTGAATGTAGCAAGTCATACTTCTCTATCACTTCTTCTAGATCTGTATCAGTATGGAGACATTCATTTGATTCCACTGTTTGGTTTTTTTAAGTGCAACAATGCTTATTTTGTTGAAGTGAACCTGTCGGGATGGATGCATATTAGCTAATTGTTGATTTGTTTTTAAAGGAGCAAGCTCTCTAATCCTGATAATGAGTATATATAATGAGTCAGAGACCTTGAATAAGCATGCAGCCAGTGAAGCATGAAAAGTCTAAACTGTTGTCCCACTTACTTGTTCCAAGGTCCTTCGCTAATATTTCTGAATTATATAAACATTGCTATCCCCAGGCAAAGATTCCCTTCAGTAGCTAGGTGGGGGATAGGGAATGCAGAAGGGAGAACCTCTTTGGTGACACCCACATAATAAAAAATAAGTTTAAAAGACATTTCAGTTACATGCAGCAAACATACAGGAGCTGCAGTGGTGTGTATGTATGTACCCAAACTCCTTGCAGCCCATGAGCTACTAATAAGATACCTTACCCGACTAGGGTCCATTCATACCACATGCATTGGGGCTGCACTGGCCGTTGTTTCCAGCGCAGCCCCAACGCAACACCACTGTGTTGCACTGAAAAAAAGTATGGCATGTCTGACTTTTTCAATGCAGCAAGATGTGATGTGGATCAATCGCCTCACACTCCACTATGCCTGTAGAACTGACTGAAATGTCACTTCTAAAAAAGTGTGAGGTGTCGGGAGTCGGGACCGGTGCATTGTCATTGTGTTGGGCACATGCACACCATCAGCCGTGCATAGTTACATAGTTACATAGTATATGAGGTTGAATAAAGACATAAGTCCATCAAGTCCAAACTATTGTGTGTGTGCGTTTATTTTTTAGCAGGTGTGTGCGTTTGTATTAGTCCCTGTGTGATTTTCCACTTGGGCGTACCTGTACCCCTGTATGTTATGGTCTCCAAGGAACTCGTCTAGGAGTTTCTTGAATGATTCCACACTCTTAGCTGAGATCACTTCCTGCGGCAGCGAGTTCCAGACCCTAACCGCTCTGTGAAGAGCCCCTTTCGCCCTGTGTGTTGAAATTTTTTTTCCACCAATTTTTGGTTGTGCCCTCTGGTCTTTGTTACGGAGCTAACCGTAAACAGTTTGTTAATAATGTTGTTGCCGCCCTTGAATAGTTTATACAGGAAAATCATGTCTCCCCTTAATCTCCTAACCTCCAAAGAGAACATAGAGTAGCTTCTGGTGTGAATGGACCATTAGGTGTGAACAGAGCCTTAAACAGGAACATTTGTGTGTTTGAATTCTCAGGATTTATTAAACACCTGTTATGACACTCTAGTGGGATTAGTCTTGAAACTTCAAATTCATTCTAATTTAGTTGTTTTTAACAAAGTTATGAATCAGAAACCCAAATACATATTTGCTGCCTTGCATTTAATCACATGGAGGGGGATTTATGAAATTGGAGCAGACAGAACCTGGAGCAGTTGCCCGTGGCAACCAACAAGCTTCTATCTTTCATTCTCAATGCTTAACTGAGCAAACTGAAAAGAGAAGCTGATTAGTTACTATGGGCAGATTGATGAATTCCCCCCATGGTACTTACTAAAACAAAAAATACTATAAAAAACTGCATTAGTAGCAAACCTTCTACTGCGTATCTCATAGCCTTTCCATAACATCCAGTCCTTTCACATGTTCTTTACTATTTTGCACAACAGTATTGCTCTAAAGCTTGAATTATTTACTATTAGCATTTAATCTTCTAAATATTTACTATAAAATATTTACTGTGCATTCAATCAAGCATGAACTATTTGATAATATTTTACACTAGTGCTACAAAATTGAAACATATGTTGATTTATACTCACCACATATAAAGCAGAACTGCTGCAAAGATGCCCCATTTTAAACTGCCAAGCAGGCGGCTTCTTATGCGAAGATCCTTTTGTGTGGTGTAGTCACAAAAAGACATTTTGTCTAGGGCTGGGCTGCCAGCATGGAGTGAAGTTTCACTGGCAGCGCTCTAGTAAACACTTGCTTCTTGTGTCTGCTAAACTGAAACCAACTTGTAAATGACTCAGTCAGGACTGGACGTGTGCAAAGAAATCTCTGTCTTTCTCTAACATTTCAGCCATCTGTATTCTTTGTATTGCAGTCTTCAGAGAGCAGCGTCTGTCTCTGGAAAAGCATTCAGTCACAGTCATACTGAGGATAAGGAATTGTCTTGCTGCTGAACTACAAACAATTCAAGTATGGAAGATTATTAAACACGTTACATTTGTGGGAGCACAATGAATGAACTGTGAGCATAGGTGTGCGTAGCCTATTGCATTTGGGTGTGCACACAAAAGTACAAACACGCACGCGCATATACTGTGTATATATAAGAATTTTGTAGTCCTGTATAGCTGGTGGTATTCTGCGTTGCTGTATAATCATTATACGGGAATGCAGACTACCATTATACATTACAAATTAAGTCAGCAATACTAAATACCACCAGCTACAGTCTCCCAATCCCCCCTTTCACCCTGGACCAGCCATCACCCATAGACCACCCCAGCCTCACCTACTTCCTGCAGCACCTTTTTCTCCTGAGTCCTTGGCAGCCAGTGGAGGGGAGGGAGCGCAGGAGAGGGTCCTCACAATGACCAAAACAGCAGGATGTGGTTGCCTGGTGGTGAATGCAGAGCCGGTACAGGCTCCGCCAGGCTAAACACTACTTACAGGTGACAGGCATTTGAACAGCCACCTGTACATCCCCGCACAGCCACCGGTACATACAACTGTCACTGCCACAGAGTTTAGTGCGGTTCAGTGTAAAAACTACAAGTAGTTTGTTTACAATGAACATGCAATAATGTCTGCAGCTGTTTGTAGTGTCACTACTACAGCGGGTGGCAGAGGCAGGGAGCGGCACTATCTCCAGGGGGGGGGGGGGGGGCGGGGAAGGGGATATCACGCGC
>NW_017306281.1:181906-187346 GCF_000935625.1 Nanorana parkeri | reverse complement strand
GGGGGGGGGGGGGGGGGGGGGGGGAATGGCAATTCCCCCCCCCCCCTCCCCCCAGATCCACCACTGCACAGACCTGATGCATCCCAGTTCCCACCTCTTCAACTGCTGCTTACTTCTTCCAGAAGTGGTACAGCTTCCCAGGTATGCGGCTGTGGTTGTGAGGAATGTAGGTTCAGCTGCGCTCTGTATCGCTGAGCCAGTCACAGAGAGATCTTTTTGATCTCTTCATTGGCTCGGTGACTAAAATCACACAGCGCCCGCTGTTGAAATTGTGGTGTTGCGCTTGGGGTGATTAGGGTGTGCCATGTACACCTATGATTGTGTGTGACCCTAAATTCAAAGGAGATGGCCACTTGCCAGTCAGTGAAATGCTATCTGTGAAAGACTTATATGCCTTCAGCTGTGCTGAGCTTGATATTCACATGAACAAACATGGTGGCATTCCGGAAGATGGCATGGCAAACATCCTACTTGCATTTATTTTATGATTATCAGTGATTTGACACCATGAAAAGTAAACAAATCCATTGGAGAAAACTGCACCATGAAAGGACTGGTATAGGTTAAAGTAACACTAAACTCAGGAGTTAAATCTTAAAAATGCATTCAAGTACCTTCACTATTAACAAAAATGTATCTTATTTGTGTATAACTCGGCTGTAGATCCTCAAATCACCTCTGAATTGGTGCTCACACTGTCCGTCCTTCTGGACAGTGACATGAAGTGCCTTCTGTGCTGGGTGAGGCATCCCCCAGCCTGTTGAAGCTCCACCCATGTCCCACTGAAGCTCCACCTCTTCCTGCCGAAGCCCTGCCCCATCCCACCGGCGCCCCACCCCCAAATCAGTAACCAAGCTGTGTGGGAAGTAGGAAGGGAGGAGCCTCCCTGTCCCTCACCTGTGTGTTACTGGTGAGGCATCGAGATCGATGTCCTCACTGGTTTTTTTTTTCTTCTTTTTTTGATTGGACAGCTTGGACCAATGGCGCTTTGCAATGGCACTTTGCAGTGGGGAAGCCCGCTGCTGTGTAACCTAACTACCTGTCAAAAGCTGGATGCAGCGCTACCTGTAATTAACAGGCAGTACTCCGTCCATGACAGGTTATACAGCGGGGAGGCTTTCCCTGCTGTGTAACCTGTAACAAGCTGCTCTGAATGGAGAAAAAGCTGGCAGCTTCAGACTTGAAGCTGGCACCTTTTTTCTTCATAATACTGGGTGAGGCTCTGTCTCACCTGCCTCCCCTGACCGCAATGTCCCTGCTTCTGGAGGGGGGCTACTTTTGCTCCCTATGGTCCCTGTGTGTGTTGTAAAGTAGCCACAGCTCCAAGCTCGCTGCCGTGATGGACTATATAGACTATAATCCCAATACAAATGAGTAAACTAAACGTGAAATTTAAGTCCATCACGGCAGTGAGCTTAGAGCAGTGGCTACTTTAAAACACACACACAGTGGAGATAACACACACAGTGAAGATAACCACAGGATGTACTTCCTCAATGCACTTACACAATTTCACTCAGCCCTGTGGATAAGCACTTCCTTGTGTTACCACTCTAACTAAGCCTGCTGTCTGAACTACAAACCACTATAAACATCTGAACAATGTAACATTATTGTTGCTTGCTGAAAGCAATGCATGATGGGATATGTAGTCTTGAGAAATTGAGAATGCACCACATCAAGGAGCAGGAAAAGAGACACAAAGCACACTGGGAATCAGGAAGTTGATGAAAGTGATGGGCAGACAGAAGGCAGTACTCACTACATAAAATATTAACGTAAGCTTTGATAGGATTATCAAAAGCAACTCTAGTATGTATTCCTATTACAATGCTGATGTTATAACAGGAACGTATATGCTGGGACTTTACAACTCCTTCAGGGCTTTTTCACACCACCTACAGTGCGTTCCAGCACGGTTAGTGGCCAGAATGCACTGGATCGCATAATTAAGCCTCCCTACATTCTGGGGCAGGAGGGGGCGTGTTGGTGCCATTCAAGTGAATAGCACCACAGCCACGCCTCCTGGCCACAGTGCGATTGCGCGCTCCAGAACGCAAGCCAGTACATGCACTGTATTTTACGATTGCACCGTACCAAGGCATTGCTGTGCTACAAGTTCTGGTACGGGTGATTGCACTTCCTTATTTGCCTTTATCTCTGGAAAAGCACTCCTGAGGACAAGGATTTGTCTTGCTTCTGCTGAACATCTAACATTTAAGTATGGGAGGTAATTATACACATCATAAGGTTTATTAAAGTTTTCTTGGATTGCAAAGTGGCTTTCTTTGTTTTTCTGGAAATAATTGAAAGAATATTTTGTGACAATTGGACTTTGGTTTGTTGTGGAAAAAAGGATTGGTGATAAAGCTTCAGTGGAGACACCCTTTTCCCATGATAAGTCTTACAGGAGTGAATTTTGTTGGAACTTCTTGCACAGCCTCACAGAAAAAACACAAGCACACAGTCAGATATGCATGTTGCACATATGGCTAGAAAACAGGTAGGAAGCCACAGCTTTATTCTCTACCTTTTTCAATACAACAGACTATATACCATACAGATATATAACATAAGTTATAAACACTGCCATCTAGTGACAGAAATTGTATACTGCAGGAGTTGTTGCTATTAACACAGCAATGTATATTCTAACACCCCCACTCAATAACTACTCCTTATGTCAATCCCATTTTGGATCCGATTGCATGCTTATCATGAGGTAGCTCTGAAAGTGTCCATGTCTGCAGTTCATTAAGAGATGTCATCTCTTCATCAGCAGCTCTGATTCACTTTTGTTTCTCATGGGTTGGAAGTCTCATCCCATGAATCTGGCTCTAATGCTTCACAAGCAACGTAAGATTGACGCTTTGCTGGGATGCCTTTGTTGCTTCTTATGGACTTCCCGACTGAAGACTCTTGTTGTGTGGCTTCTTCTTTTTCAGAATTTGTATTGTCTATGTTCATTTCTGTCCCATGTCTTTGTGTGACATTGAAGTGGATTTTCCCTCAGTTTCAAGCATTTGTGCCAGTACATGAAATTTTGAACACAATGAGGTTTCATCAACTATAACACTTCTGCTAACAGTTACCTTGTTTGTGTCTGTATCCCTTTTGAGAGTCACTGTATCCCACAAGTACACCTTCTTTTGCACACACATCCCATTTTGTACGTTTTACCTTTGGGATGTGCACATAAGCTTTGCATCCAGAAATGTTTTATATGCTTTAAGTCCGGTGCTCTTCCATTCCATAGTTCATATGGTGTTTCTCAGTTGATTTACCTGGTAGCCGGTTCTGGATATAGCATGCAGTCATAATTACCTCTCCCCAGTATGTGGTAGGCAGGACTGCATCAATCAGCATGCTCCTCCCACTCTCACATAGAGTACGGTTCATTCTCTACAACCCTGTTTTGCTCTGG
The DNA here is from genome assembly GCF_000935625.1 of Nanorana parkeri. Taxonomy (NCBI): domain Eukaryota; kingdom Metazoa; phylum Chordata; class Amphibia; order Anura; family Dicroglossidae; genus Nanorana; species Nanorana parkeri. Next base: position 183,922 of record NW_017306281.1, on the reverse strand, counting down.
GTTGTGTGGCACAGTAGTTTGAAACATTATCCCATGCTTTCTGAGAATTGTCTGTGTGTCCACTTGTATATTCACTTCCATTGTCTGTCCGCAATGTATTAGGCATTTTACCAAATTTGTTACTTACTTGAGCCAAAAACTGTTCAAGTTTCTCTGGCACTTCACTTTTCTTGTGTAGCAGATTCCATGTAGTATATCTGGAGTAAACATCAATAAAAGTGATAATTTTTCCATTGGACCGCATAGATCTGAATGAATTAAATCCAGAAGTTTTGGAGCTCTGCTGTTGCGCTGCTTTGGAAAAGCCTTTCTTGTCATTTTTCCTTTAATGCAGCTGGTACATTTCACGGTTTGATCACATGGGCTAATATTTTTTCCACTTGCTTAGTCATTCTGAACTATTTTCTTTATTATGTCAGGATTTCTGTGACCAAGTCATCTGTGCCAAGTGTGGCTGCAGTTTAAATGTTTCCCCTCTTTGGCAGTATTAACCAGGGCCGTCTTTAACGCAGGGCAAAGAGGGCACTTGCCACGGGCCCAATAAATATCCTCGTCAGATAGCTGAACTCGTCAATACCGATTCATTCAAAAGAGGTGTTTATTCTTTAACATCAGGGTTACAGCAGATGATAGGAACAGCAGATGAACGGTTATAGTATTGTGCGGTCAGAAAATGATGCCTTTCCTACGTACTGTGCAGATTATATATGTGTCCTGTTACATGTGGCTTGCTAACTTTGGCCATGACACAGGAAGTACTGCACACAGGAAGAAGGAAGGGGCGTACACTAGGGGAAAATACATCGTCACATGAGGAATAATTACAGAAAAACATGTACATTACAACAAAAGGCCACTAGATGGCAGCATATAACTAACTATACAAACGTCCATAGGAAAATGATATGGACAAAACAATCTATATAAATTCTCATCTATATAAACTTTTATGACATATTCTATGCCCCATTGGGGCGGCACATCTGTTATTAAGGTAGCGTTGCCATAGGCTGCTGTTTCAGCAGAGGTTTCCTGGAGGTATCAGAGGCGGACTGCATTTTTGTGTCTTTATCTGCATGTTGCAAGGAGGTTTCAGATGCATCACCATTGAACGTGTTTTCTATTTCATGTTTACAACAGCTTGGTATCTTTGCAAAGTCCATCATATTCTTATTGCTCCCAAAGCGCCATTGGACATACTGATTTCGAGCGCACTCTGCTAGCTGTTTTTTGCCTATGGAATGCCTGTTTATCAGAGGATTGTTGTATTGCAGGATGTGCACCAGAGCCAGTCTCTGCAGGACCAGCTTCCTAAACATTTCCGAGTTTGTAATGCATTCCCCATTTTGATATCGGCAGCAGAGCTGATCTTCAAATGCATTTTCTGGAAGACATTTCAAACAACGACACCAGGAAGGAATTGCTGAGGATTTTTTAGCACTTCTTGGGTATAGAGGAAGTTCTTCCAGTCCATCAATTGCAGACAGTTCAAGCTGAGCAAGGACTATGTTATCAGTCTTTTTTCCTCTCTGAAATAGAAAGCATTGAAAAACATAGGTTAGCCACGGGACCACATATACTGTTTATATGTATGTATGTATGTATGTATGTATGTATGTATGTGTGGTTTGCATTACAAATAATGTTCTTTTAGCATCTAAGGCCAAATACAAATTAAAAACAAAAAGTGTTTTTCACCAAATGCCCCTGACCTTTAGCCTGTCCTTAATCCATAAACTGAACCTGTCACAAACCTGGACAATTCAAACTGAGCCATTGGTGAAAAATTAGGAACCGCACCTCATAAATATCTTTAGTATTGGGGAGCACTGAGCAGTGATACATTTCCTGAAGGGCAGTATAAAATTAAGGATACCTAGATTACAAAATGATATTATAGGCTACAAGAAATGGTGCTAGAATGAAAAATCAATTCCACCCACCTTTTACAGGGAAAGTTACCATTGTCATAAACATTTTATGGATCTACTGATCTTTTTGAATTTTTTTTTTTTT
>NW_017306281.1:147271-181387 GCF_000935625.1 Nanorana parkeri | reverse complement strand
ATATATCCCTTGCTGAGACCTCTATGCCTGGCCTGTATAAGCAGATATACTCACTGCGGACAATCCTCGTCAGATAGCTGAACTCGTCAATACCGATTCATTCAAAAGAGGTGTTTATTCTTTAACATCAGGGTTACAGCAGATGATAGGAACAGCAGATGAACGGTTATAGTATTGTGCGGTCAGAAAATGATGCCTTTCCTACGTACTGTGCAGATTATATATGTGTCCTGTTACATGTGGCTTGCTAGCTTTGGCCATGACACAGGAAGTACTGCACACAGGAAGAAGGAAGGGGCGTACACTAGGGGAAAATACATCGTCACATGAGGAATAATTACAGAAAAACATGTACATTACAACAAAAGGCCACTAGATGGCAGCATATAACTAACTATACAAACGTCCATAGGAAAATGATATGGACAAAACAATCTATATAAATTCTCATCTATATAAACTTTTATGACATATTCTATGCCCCATTGGGGCGGCACATCTGTTATTAAGGTAGCGTTGCCATAGGCTGCTGTTTCAGCAGAGGTTTCCTGGAGGTATTAGATGCGGACTGCCTTTTTGTGTCTTTATCTGCATGTTGCAAGGAGGTTTCAGATGCATCACCATTGAACGTGTTTTCTATTTCATGTTTACAACAGCTTGGTATCTTTGCAAAGTCCATCATATTCTTATTGCTCCCAAAGCGCCATTGGACATACTGATTTCGAGCGCACTCTGCTAGCTGTTTTTTGCCTATGGAATGCCTGTTTATCAGAGGATTGTTGTATTGCAGGATGTGCACCAGAGCCAGTCTCTGCAGGACCAGCTTCCTAAACATTTCCGAGTTTGTAATGCATTCCCCATTTTGATATCGGCAGCAGAGCTGATCTTCAAATGCATTTTCTGGAAGACATTTCAAACAACGACACCAGGAAGGAATTGCTGAGGATTTTTTAGCACTTCTTGGGTATAGAGGAAGTTCTTCCAGTCCATCAATTGCAGACAGTTCAAGCTGAGCAAGGACTATGTTATCAGTCTTTTTTCCTCTCTGAAATAGAAAGCATTGAAAAACATAGGTTAGCCACGGGACCACATATACTGTTTATATGTATGTATGTATGTATGTATGTATGTATGTATGTATGTGTGGTTTGCATTACAAATAATGTTCTTTTAGCATCTAAGGCCAAATACAAATTAAAAACAAAAAGTGTTTTTCACCAAATGCCCCTGACCTTTAGCCTGTCCTTAATCCATAAACTGAACCTGTCACAAACCTGGACAATTCAAACTGAGCCATTGGTGAAAAATTAGGAACCGCACCTCATAAATATCTTTATTATTGGGGAGCACTGAGCAGTGATACATTTCCTGAAGGGCAGTATAAAATTAAGGATACCTAGATTACAAAATGATATTATAGGCTACAAGAAATGGTGCTAGAATGAAAAATCAATTCCACCCACCTTTTACAGGGAAAGTTACCATTGTCATAAACATTTTATGGATCTACTGATCTTTTTGAATTTTTTTTTTTTTTTACTGAAAGCAACCTCTAACTATGCATTTTTCTAACATACAGCATGCTCAGTTTGAGTTGTCCAAGTTTAATTTAATATGATGGTAATATTTAACCCCTATACTCACCTCAAACTTATTATAAACCCTAACCTGTACCTCAACAGCTAAGCTTAACCTGTAAAGCAGAACTCCGAGTTTCCAGCCCTCTCCCCCTTAAAAAGAAAAAAATATGTATACTTTTTCCAAAAGGCTCTTGGCAAGTCTATTAATACGTATTATGGGTCCTTTTTTTTCTTCTTCAATGGTGAAAGTGGGCTGTCCTTAATATGCACTTAATGGTGCTCATGAAATGACGTGTAAGCACTGTTTATTGCAGTTTTCTCTCTGAGCTCAGGCTGTGTGATGACACTGGCCCAGGAGGGGGGTACATGACAGTCTGGGCTTAGAGGAAGGGGGCTGAATAATGCTGGCTGCTATTCAATTCGGAAGGCTGGCGACATCTAGTGGCTGAAAATATTACTGCCAGGAACAGCTTCAGATTGAAGGTGAACAAAAGCTGCTTTTTAATTTTTACTTTTACTGGGCTATGTATTTTTTTTTTTAGCTGGAATTGTGATTTATTTTTAAAACTTAAGATTAACCCTTAACCTAACCTCAGTCAATAAGCTAATTATAGTATGCAGTATTTCCAATTAATTGTTATAGCTTCAATCTACCTGTTAATTCTGCCAGGATGCCAGGAGATGGCAGGCTAATTGTAAGAGTCCAGGGCTTACTGCGCATGCGCCAAAGACGCGTCAGTGCGCCAACCCGCGCATGCTCAGAAGACCTGATGGAAAAAGGCAGTAAAATGCCCAGGAGGCGCAAAGGAAGTGACCTCACCCCTGATGGAAAAAGGCAGGAAAATGCCCAGGAGGCGCACAGGAAGTGACCTCAACCTGATGGAAAAAGGCGGGAAAATGCCCAGGAGGCACACAGGAAGTGACCTCAAACTTCAATCATCACTGCCCTATATAAGCCCAGCCCAGACACTGCCAAATTGCTGGATTATCTTCAGTCCCCCCTTGTTCCTGTGCTATTGTGTGATCTGTCTGAACTTGTTGTGACCTGGAAACCTATTTGACTACTCTTGATTGCTGCCTGCCATTGACCTCGGATTTGTACCTTGACCATTCTACTTCTGCCCCTTTTGTACTCAGCTGCCAGATTGTAACCGACCCCAGCTTGGATCTCGACCATTCTTCTGATTAACCATTGTGTACTTTGTTGTCAGAGTGGACTTGACCTCGGCTCGGATCTCGGACTAAGGCTTGCACGGTGCTCCGCACCCCTGGCACCCATGCCACTCGGTGTCCACCAAGTCTCTGTCTCCATCTCCAGAGACTTCAAGGACCCGAGGTGCAAGGGAGGCCTCCCCACTACTTCGGTCTCACCTCAGGTACGTGGCTCCCGTGACACTAATCCTTGAAGCTCCATGGGAAGTTTCAACTTTGATCCAGTATCAGTGTCATTGAGCTGGCGTTTGATGCACTGACATACAATGACATTATTCGTCTATCTTTTATTGCTGTTCCTATTTCAAAGCATTCTCCTCACTTTTTTCCAGGTGACGGGTGTCAGCCGGAACAGGAAATGAGGAGAAATCGCCCCAATAGTACACAGACTGTAATAAACATATCACAGCGCTTCGAAGCAATTCCCAGTCTATAAAATATATTTTGCTAGATTTTGAAATCCTCTCTTCGCGGCCAGCGAAGAGAGGACGGAGCCAGCATGCAGAGAGGTAGGTGCGGGGGAGACTTCGGGAGACTTCAAACATGTGCCTCCCTGCTGCCCCGAGGCCATGCCTTCGGTGGCCTTGTCGGAAATCCGGCCCTGCAGAGAGTGATTCCAGCATGGAGTGTGAAGTTAGGTTACTGTGTGGTTTGGCACAAAGACCTTTGGCATAGTATTGCAAACCAAGGTAATGGGACTATAGGAGCATATACTGTAGTTTATGGTGAGATGGGACTAAAGAAATCAAAAAACCCCGACCAAATCAGTGCGTAGCACAGTAAAGCCTTCTTAAAATAGAAGATAATCACATGTCTCATTATATAACATATCCCAAAAATAAGATAATTATTTCTCAATTCAGGACACTGGGCAGAGCCATGCAGTTCATTGCTTTACGCTTTATTGGCCAATTGCACATCCAGAATTGCTGTTGTATAGTGCAAATATAGCCCAATATTATAGAGCCATTTATTCCAAGCTGCATACAGCTATTTCAGGTTATTTGGCCATCATCACTGCAGTGTATGGAAGCCATGGCTTCTATAGAGTAGGGCCTTGGACCCAATGGAACAGTAAAACCATACAGGTTATGGTGAGAAGGGACTAAAACAATCAAAAATACCTCCAACCGAATCAGTGCGTAGCACAGAAAAGCCTTCTTCTGGATGTGCATCTGGCCAATGGAGCATAAAACAATGATTTGTATGGCTCTGACCACTGTCCAGAAATGAGAAAACGATCCTATTTGTGGGATATGGAATGGAATGAGACATGTAAATACCTTCTGTTTTAAGAAGGCTTTACTGTGCTAAACCAAGGAAATACAGATAATATTTCACAATACAATTATGTGGTTGTTTTATGGACATGCAGGGCCGGTCCTGCCACTAGGCAAACTAGGCAGCCACCTAGGGCGCAGCTTCAACCTCTCACCCACGGCTCCCCCCATCTATTTAAATTGCAAAATCCGATAGCAGGCTGGCTATTGCACCCGACTACTGAGCAGAGAAGCGGAACTGAGAGACAACTTTCTTTCTCAGGTCTGCTCCTTTGCTCACTGGGTGGGGTTTCAATAGCCAGCCTGCTATTGGCTTTTTAAAAATTAAAATAGCCAATAGCAGTCTGGCTATTGCTCCCGGCTGCTTACATCCACATGTCACCTGCGGAAGCTAGCCGTCAGGAGAAATGGGCCATGCGGTGATGGGATTTTGCCGTGGGAGGGGTGCTGATGGGTACAAGTAGCTGGTCTTTATATGAAGATTTTTCGGCGCTGAATGCCCTTATGTGCTATAACATTTATTGTGCCATGAAACAATAAGTGAGACCCTATAATCTATCACAATAAAAAAAAAAACACTTAACACTTTCCACTACCAATCACTTTGGTTGTATAAATTTCACACTTTTTGGTCACTAATATAAGATTGTATTGTTTCATGGCACAATAAATGTTATAGCACATAAGGGGATTCAGCGTCGCAAAATCTTCATATACATTTCTAAGGCTTTTCAGTCTGTTATTGTGGCAGCTTTATTTCCCATATTACTAACATCTTATCCACAAGCGCAGATTAACAGTTCCAAGTAGCTGGTCTTGCCTAGGGTGCAAAATAGTCTAGCACCAGCCTTGTGGACATGTGATCTTCGGCCCTCCAGTAAAGAACTGTTCCTTGTGAAGAAACCAGGAGATGGCTGGCTAATCCTTGCAGCTCCATGGGAAGTTTAGACTTTGAACAAATGTCAGTTATGGTGCCTATAAGTGTAATACCAAATACTTGATCATATACAGTATAAAAAGGAAGGTTATGGTATCATCCTATTTTTACTTTGTTGAAGAAACTCAGCCCTTATTCTTTGTTTTTTCTAAATGACACCACCGATTTGAATAACAAATATTAAAGCAAGTCATCATCGCGTAATAAACATAGTTTGTTTTTGTCATGAAAACGAAATATGGAACCTTTTTACATAGAGAGCATGAGCTGAACACCTGCAGTGTTTAAGATTTCATTAAATGAAATGTCTGTGTCACCATTTATTTTACTAAATGATTTAGGGTTGTAAATTGACAATAAAAAGGATATGACACCATTTACTTTGTACATACTATGACTGGTCAGCAGTACCAGACATGCTACAACAAGTTGGGTCCATTTCACTTACCTTAACCTTTTTACCTTTAGTCACTTGTAAGCTTTTCTTTATTTTTTTATCCACCATTATTATGTCCTCTTGATCCACAAAGGACACAAACTTGAGTTCCTGGCATGACAAAAAAAAACAGAGGAAAAAACAAAAATTATTATAAAATTGTTTTGTTAAATATTTTTTTGAATTATTTTTCCAATATATACCCAGTATAAACATACTGACATTATTGACATTATTGTTAAGAGACCACCATATAATATTCCGCTAGTATTAAAACCATTCTTCCCTTTTAGGGTCTCAGCTAAAGCAAAGCAAAAAAAAAAAGAAAGAAGCATAAGAGGAAAAAAAAAGCAACCTAAAACCATCCCAACCCTTATGGCCATGCCTCTTATTCTCTATACGCACATAGCAGCACTATCAAATTTTATCCATGATTCCATGTCACCAGAAATTGTGGGTACCTATCCTGTGATTGAGCTACTAACTCTTCTACCCTTCTCAATAAATAATTATAAAATTACAAGATTTGCATTACATTATGCTTTATGAACAATGACAAAAGAACAGCTCAGGAGATGGTCAAAAGAACACAAAAAAATCCTGACAGGATACATAACAAGAACACAACTAACTATTCAATAGATCTATAATATACCCTAAAGTTACATGGTAATCTGTGTTTATTATGATATATTCAATTATATATTGTTGAACTATATATCCCTTTCTGTTTGTTACAGGAATTATGTCACTAGGATATTTCCAGATGCAAGTAAAATACATCAAGGAGTATAAATCTGAATAAGATTCAATATACAGAAAACAAAGTGGGTTACATTTTATATTTTACATTTCTGTTTTGGCCTAGATGCAAAGTCATATGATTCGCTTTAGGTTTGAGTGCAAAACGAAGTGTTGAAAAAAAGTTAGGTTCTGAAGTATTTATTTTATTGAAACTGTATATTCAGTTGCCAGGATCCTGGAGATGGTATTTTTCAGCACTAGAAGGGTTGGTCGTCTAAAGCATTCAAATAAAGGGTTAAATTTACATTAAGGAGGTTAGTGTTAGGGTTCAGCTGGCCATACACTAGTGTGGATGGGGGAAATCTGTCAGATTCCCACAAAATTGACTAAACACAACATCGTGGATAGGAGAGTCCCACAGCCTGCTGCAGTCAAACTTTGGCCAACAATTTTCCACCTGGCTCCTTCAATTTTCAGATCAAAAGATGCGTGGTGAGATGGGGGGAAGGCTGCCAACAGGGCTACCCACGGAATTAATTTTGGCCAGCTTATCAAGAACCATCTAAAGCTGTGTATTTCTGTGTGTATGGTCGGATTTATAGGGAGCTGTAATGTGAAGGTTAGTGTACGAGTTTAGGCAAGTGTAAGGGTTGGTGTTAGGGTTACAAGGAGGTATAGTGTGAGTGTTAATGCTGGGGGAAAGGTTAATGTTAGGACTACAGAGAGGGTTAGTGTAAGGCTAGTGTTAGGGTTGGGGTTATGGGGGGGTTTGTGTGAGGGTCAGCGTAAGGGTTATGGGGAGGGCTAGAGTTAGGAGAGTTAGGGTTACTGTGAAGGTTAGTGTTAAAGTTACAGAGAAAGTTGGTTTGAGATTTAGTATTTGGGTTACAGCGTGGGTTACTGTTAGTTTTACAGGGACAGTTAGTACAATTGTTAGTGTTAGAGTTACAGGGAGTGTGTGAGGGACAGAGGAAAGGTTTATGTTAGAATTACATAGATTACAAGTAGGTTCTCATGGACACCCCTGTAGCCCTATATCAGCCCTTTGATCTCTGGATAAATGGTCCCTAGTTTCCTAGTTTCCCACCCCTTTGTTCTTTAAACTGAATTTATCCACAACTGATTTTACTTTACTGACATGAGACTGAGAATGATACAGCTCATTTAGACAGTCTTTCAATTCATTGGATGCTTTTGTTACTCTAAATGTCATTTACTGTGCATATTGTGAAATTGTAGAACGTTAACTGTAAAGGTGGAATTTGTTAAATAAACTATTTGGAAAAATAAGAATTACAGAGATTAGGGTTAGTGTGAGAGAGCCTTCTGCACTGAAAACTACTAGCACTGCATTCCCACTGCAGCATTGCACTTCCAGTGCTGAAAGCTACTTAAAGGAGAACTATGGGGTAAGTGTTTTTCCCCATGGTTCTCCTCAGGGTGACGGGAGGACATAAACTAGTGCCCTCCCGTGACCCAAAGCTCAGTATACCGTGAGCTACAGCTCGCGGTATACTGCGACCACCGCAGCCGGGACGGATACCGACATTACTGTCGAGATCCACCCAGCTGCATGATTGACAGCTGGCTCTGCCTGTGTAGAGGCAGAGCCAGCTGTACCCGTCCCCTCCCCCGTTCGTTGCTCCAGTCAGCGCTGGATGATCGGACAGGGGAGGGGGGGCAATCCCTGCAGGGAGCCGTGAGTGACAGTCACGGCTCTCTGCAGGGACAGGATCGAGAAGTGAGCGAGCGACAGTATGTGTTCACTCACTTCCCGATCTATTGAGCTGACCTGTGACAGTTTCATTGTCATACGGCGGCTCGAACTATGAGGATGAGTGATTTTCACTCACCTCATAGTTCTACTTTAACCAATTATGTACATTAGTAATGGATATACAGCCTATTGGCATCGATAAAATAAACCTAAAATTATATTTTTATTCTTGTTTGGTTTAAATAAATGAAAATCATAGTGAGGGGCTTGCCTCAGGAGGCATCTCATTGGGGGGAAGCCACAGTGTCCCAGGTTGCTAAGATTTCTTAGCAATCTGTAACACTTGATGCGGCTTCCCGCCCAGCTCACTTATGTCACTGGTAGCCACATGCTGAGTGGCACGCGCTAACTTTGTATCCCCAGGAGCTTCTGGCAACCAGTGACATCAGGGAGCTGGGTGGAATGTTGAACAGAGCCTCTGACAGCTTGGTCTGCCCCCCTCCCAAAGCGACATACCAGGAGAAGCACCTGCAACCTCAGCCTCACCCATACCAACTGACAAATCAGGGACAGCAAACCCCCACCCCCAACGAAAGCCTCAGACAGCACATACTATAGGGACAGCCCTGATCATAGCAGTACATGAAAATAACATTCTAGCATGTCTGAGACAAATACAAAATCATGTTACCGTTAGAATACAGGGCCCGGGGATCTCCTCATACTTCTCCTTATCAAAGTATCTCTGACCCGATGTAGTGCTGCAGCACCTTTTGCAGTACAGGCTGATAATAAAATCAATCACTACTTTTGCCTAAATGAATGATCAATAGATTAATAAATGAACACTGTTATCAATACTCCTTTTTTTTTTAAATAAAACATTAACATATAAAAACAGCACAATACAGTCTGGAGAAATCATAAAATAAACATATAGGGATTACCAAGATGGAGTAGAAATTATGAACCAAAGTGAATGCCAACAACAACTTATAACAAATGATTAAAGTAGAACCAAAGCCAAAACCTTTTGATTTTTACAGAAAGGGAAAGGGCTAGAACCTCTGTCAAGCTGTTATTGTTGTCTGTGTTTTATGGAGTTTTCCTTCACGTTTTGTTGTGTCCCAGATACAGGAGCTGAGAACAACCTATTTGACACTTTTATCAGTGCAGTGGAGAAGGGTTTGAACCTCTGCCCGTTTTTTGTTTCCACATGTGCTCTGATGAAGAGATATTTTTACCTCTTGTTGTGTCACCATACAGGAAGTGGTGGGAAATTTCCTAATAATGGAAAGATAAAGCACTAAAACCTAACAGAAACTCTGAACAATACCTATTCGAAGAGTGCAGTTCCTTTTTAATGTAGAACAGCAGCCAAAACCTTTTTATTTTTATTTTTGGGTAAAGTAAGTGAGACTTATAACCCCTGTTAGCTTTTTTTGCCAACTGTGTTCCATTGGGGAGATTTCCCTCCATTTCCTGCCCAATAGGCACAACAGGAAGTGAGAAGAAATCCCTCCAAATTGGGGGAAATTCCTGGTGGTCAGCAGGGGTCACCAGAACTAGTGTCCCTATTTGGAAGATTTCTCATCTATTCCTATTCTAGTAACTACCCAAAATTTGGGATTTTCATTCATTTTCAGTGATAAAGGTCATCAGGACAAAAAAACCTGACAGGTGTTCTCATCCCTCTCCACTCTATCCACAACTAAAAAAGGTTTTGGTTGAGTCTGCTATTATACTACTACAAACAGATGTTTCAGTTGAAATACAACTCACCAATCCAAAGTAAGAAAGATAGGAACCGATGAACATCACCAATTCCAACCAACTAAACTGGCCTCCCTAGAATGGGATGATTTGAACAGCAGTAAATAAGAGAACACATACTACATGACATTTTACTATAACATACACAATACTGTATATAGCAATGTATAGTATATGATATTGTTCCTGATTCAATGTATAAAAAAACTGCATCTTTCTAACAGAAGACTACAAAACATGACACTGAAATGATGTGTAATACATTTTATAAGACATATTTATTACAGGTACCAACTCTGTTCTGCAATACCTGTGCAGAATGTTTAAGCTGACCAATGCTTAAGATGACCAAAGCCTCATGCACATAGGCGCCTGGGGCCAAACAATGTAAAAATCGTTTGCTGCATGCAGGCGCCCATAAAAAAATCAATGGCTGTACGTGCTCATATACGCCACTGTTGCGTAAACACATATATGCGCATGGACGTAAAACCCCCAGACAGTCTGCATTTGGGGTTGTACGTCTGCACAGATGTGCATGTGAATGAAAGTATCTGCATAGAGTTGTATGCAGCACCTACAGTAGGGTTCCCACGTGGGAAAATATACCTCATATCTACACCGTACAGCTCCAGGTGCCTGTGTGCATGAGGCTTGCTGCTCACTGTTATGTATTCTTTAAAAATGACTAAATGTATTTTTAGTACAACCAGCATCAGTACCTGAATTGGACTTGGTATAATCCTCCTGTAATCCCTGTAGCGGGTCACTAAGCCCTGCGTCCAGCGGGTCACTAAGCTCTGCGTCCAGCGGGCCACTAAGCCCTGCGCCCAGTGGGCCACTAAGCCCTGCGTCCAGCGGGCCACTAAGCCCAGAGTCCAGCGGGCCACTGAGTCAGACTGATGTGACTGGCTCAGTGTCCTCTGTACAGCACTGTTGTATACGTCAGAGCTATATAAATGTATAATAATAGTGTGTGACCGTGGAGGGACATTAGAGTGTAAGCTCCTCTGTACAGAGACTGATGTGACTAGCTCAGTGTTCTCTGTACAGCACTGTGGTATATGTCAGAGCTATATAAATGTATAGTAATAACAGTGTGACTTGCTCTGTGTGGCAGCAGTGGAAGGGGCCCCAACATTTCTGATGGCTGCCCTGGTTCTTTCATATGGTTGTCTGGGTCAACCCCCTTTCCCCCAGTCTAATGAAATGACAAATACAAAAAACATTCTGCTGACAGTAAAATGAACTTTGAAGCGTAGATCATAGCACGCATCGGCTTCATTAGGTTAGTGATAGACTCGTGCAAACAAATTTGAAATATTTTACATAAACAAAAATTAAAAATTTCTAAAGACTTTTAGAATTAAATTAAATTATTAGAAATGAAAGCATTACTGTGCCATAGACTTGAATGTCAAATCGTATTCCATATGCCTTTATAAGAGTCCTCAGGTCGCTTTGGTTCGGCATCTTGTAGTGCTTGGCAAATCTGTAGATACAAAAGAATTAGGGCTGGTAATGATTAAAATTTTCGTGTTCGATCAATCGAAATTTTTTTTAATCGATTAATTTTGATTAATTATAACGCACATACAGATCCCACTACATTGGCCTATACACATACAGCACAGCAATGAAGTAATAAAATGAACTAGGATCACACTAATCCAGCACGTTATTAATCTCACGTACCCCACTCAATATGGCCGCCGCTTGAGTGGGGCAACTCAGAACAATAACGTGCTGGATTAGTGTGATCCTAGTTAATTTTATTACTTTATTGCTGTGCTGCATGTGTATAGCCCAATGCCTTTGCTGGCGCTCGTGCAGAAAAGTACTCACCGGCCCAAGTGGCTCCGTCACGGACATCGACGTCACCGGACTCCTCCCCCCTTCCCTTCGTTAGCTGTCACGGACATCGACGTCACCGGACTCCTCCCCCTTCCCTTCGTTAGCCAACGGAGCCACTTGGGGAAGGGGGAGGAGTTCGGTGACGTCGATGTCCGTGACGTCACTGAATCTCCGACGGGACTCCCGGAAGCCGGCGCAGAGGTGAGTGTTTTCATTTTTGATCAAAATTATTTTAATCGATCAAAAAGTTTAACGATTAATCAAGAAATTAATTGTTAATTTCCGCAGCCCTAAAAAGAATAGTTCTATTTTTAAACCAATGGTAAGAGAACTCTGACTATGGGCCAGTATCAGCCTTCGCTATCGGGACATTTTCACAAGTACAAGTACTTGTGAAACAGATTGTAGCTCATCGATGTTAATGAGCAAACACGCATAAAACGTTAAAACGTGCAAAAACACAGCAAACGCGCATTTTCAAGCGTTTCCTATTTAGTCTGTGGGGCCAACATTAGCTGTAATATGCCCAAAAAAAGCTCCTGTACTTTTTCCAGCGACAGGCCTTATGCTTATTGCGACAAAAGATTCAGATTTGAAAAGGGCCATAGAAATGAATGGGATTTTTTTTTGGGGGGGGGTGTATTTTTTAATTCTTTATTTATCAAATTCAGGGGAAAGGGAACCAGAGGGAAGATTTAGAAGAATAGGCAAGAAATAGGAGTAGGACCGCAAAGAAAAAGGAAACCCTTGTCTAGGAACAGGAGACATCTTCCCTGTTACACCCCTTCAAAACAGTGCCCTGTAATCAGAAGAGTCAGCAAACACGTCCCAGTGGAGAGGGGGGGGGGGTTGTTGTATTTTTTGAGTGTTTTTTTAGGGCAGAAAAATCCCTACAAAATGCTCAGTGTGAAGCAGGCCTCAAGGAAGAAGAGGGTGACAAGGACGTCTAACATCTCTTGACTGAACCTAAGACACCTGAAACAGGGATGTATAAATGTATATATTTTTTTTATTTATGGGTTCTCCAATGAGGGAAGGGGCAGACAGGGAAAGTGGGGGCAGAATCTTGAGCACAAAGTTTGGCATTAATGCTATCTTTGTCTCCATTCAGCAGGAAGTGAGAGGAGCTCTCCCCAAAGTTGGAGCAAATGCCAGCATTGATGGCTTGCACTGGAACAACTGTCCCCAGGAGGAAAGCTTCCCCTTACCCCTCAATAATAACTGCAAAGTTCTGGGTTTCCTCTTTGAGTGTGTAAGAAGCCTACCTCGTTACGTCCCGGGATCACGATTCGGGACCGCGCATGCGCACAACGGGCTGTAGCGTCTCCTCGCGGCGCACGTAGACCCTCGGCTCCTCCTCCTATTAGCGCAGGCGCACGAGGCTCCTTAAGACGGGGCCAAACGAATCTTCAGCGTCCGACTGTTTGCAACAGTGAACGCCGAAGATTCACACTCTGCAACCGCAGACCGCAGCAACCAGGGACCAGCACCTCGCAAACCCCACTTAGAGGGTAGCTCCAAGGCACATCAAAGGGAAAGTCTGAGATTGCCGGCCAGGACGGCTAGAGAGAGGACTACTGATGCTCACCACCATCAGCCATAGGAGATACCAGGAGTGTTCTTCCAACCGCAAGTATCCGTACTATCCGTACTTAAGCCGGGACTGTTAAATCTGTATTGTGTGACCAGGGGAATAACAGTATACTTGCTTGTAGTCAAGTCCAGCTGACTGTCATTATAAGGAAGCCAATTGTCTCTCTTAGTATACGTCTACTGGGATTCCCTGTGCAGTACCGGGTCTCACCACAGTCTAACCCTGCAGAAGTTAACCCTCTCCCACCTATTTCCTTCAGTTGACATACACAACCTTTCAGTACAGTTTATATGATGTGAAAGGTCTCCTATATTTCTCTACGTTACTAAGTGAGTAATTGAGACCATCAACTGATCAAACCGCAAGTACCCTCTCCGCAGTTGTGATCCAAGGCTTGCGCTGCAGAGACGTTACAGAGTGACTATAATAATCTAATTTAATTACTATGGGGTTATCGATCTGGGGCAGTCTTGTTTAGACCTTACTTGTTGTAAATACTAGGGTTGTCCTGATACTGATACTAGTATCGGTATCGGGGCCGATACAGGGCATTTTCACAAGTACTTGTACTCGTGAAAATGTCCCGATACTGAAGGCTGATACTGGCCCTTTAAAGTTTTAAGTCAGATCGGCTGCCTCAGGTCCCGCGCTTGTGGGGTCCTGAAGAAGCCCTCCGGGGACCTGGCAGTAGCTGTCTTTGACACTACCTGCCAGGTCCCACATGCCCTCCTCCTCCTTCCTGGCGTAGGCACTGCTCAAGGCAGCCCCACACAGCGAAAGCAGCCTCAGATCGTGCATGGGACCGGCACTCGCTCCGTTCTGCACTCACTCAGCACAGCACCTGTCGGAGCCATGGAGAGACCCAATATGCAGCCCTGCTGACATCTGTATGCAGTGCTGGAGAGACGCAATATGCAGCCCTGGTGACATCTGTATGCAGCGCCGCAGAGACCCAATAAGCAACCCTGGTGACATTTGGACGCAGCCTGGTGACATCTGGACGCAGCCTGGTGGGATATGTACTACAGAGGTCAGAAACGTATAGATACAGATTCTGTACACAGCTTGGTGAGATCAGTACGCAGCTTTGGTGAGATTTGTATGGAGCCTGGTGGGATCTGGAGACCAGATGTCACCAGGCTGCGTCCACATGTCACCAGGCTGCGTCCAGATTCTGAATGCAGCCTGGTGAGATCTGTATTTAGCTATTTTAGTTCTGGTGAGATCTTTATTCAGCTCTGGTGAGATCTGTATGCAGCCCTGGTGAGAAACTGCCCTAAAATCTCTATTGTTTTAGAAAAAATGTCACATGCCCCTTTAAGAAACAAATATTGTTAATTGATATCGGCAAGTACATGAGGGGAAGTACTTGTACTTGGTCTTGAAAAAGAGGTTTTGGGACATCCCTGGTAAATATCATATATGTTGTGAAATTGTGAACTGGAGGTCAAAATACCATAGGAATACATTGGACGCAGTTTTGATCCGGTCTGCACCTGCTCTGGTCCGGATCTGCTCCGCGCTTGGTGTGAACAAGGCCTAGTCTCCACATGATTTACAGGTTATAGGCAATTCAATGCACTATCAAGGACCAGGACAATCAAGGACCAGGACAATTTGGGTTATGCCTAGGAGGCAATTTTTTTTGCGTGCGGATCCAGACCAGATCCAGACCGGATGAAAAAACTGCGGCAAGCCCTATTTTACCTGCTCTGGATCTGGTCTGGAACGCATCAAAAACGCATCTAAAACGCATCAAAAACGCATGCAAGTGCCTGAAAGCCCATGTTAAACTTAAAAAAATATTTTTTTAATACCAAAACCGGCCCTAAATGCATCAAAAACGCATCCAAAACGCGTCTAAAACGCGGCACAACCCACTGCACTGCGTGTGCAGAAACCTGACCGGATCTGGTCTGCATTTGGTGTGAACAAGGCCTAAAGCTCACATTTGATCCCAGTATTATTCAATTTATATTAGTTTCTGTTAGCTGGTATAATTAATAATCAAACCACCTGTTTGCATCAGCATGTGTTATGACGATGTTTCCCCCTTTAGAATCTTAAATCTGTTGTATTTTCTCTGTCAGTATTATATACAGCACGTCAGTATATGTTTCTGTTCTGTTAAACCTGTGTATAATTTGCTTTGTTGTTGTGGTTATTATGTGCTATTTCATCCATCTGAGCAGCAGTTCTCTAGACTCTCATATTTCAGCCTCTGTCTGTTCCTGTGTTTGGGCTGAGCCCTTCTGTATCCTACATCCTTATCTGACCTGTACTGACGATTATTGGTTTTGGCTTTTACACTTACACTTCTCTGTTTGTATGTGTAATACTGTGGTTTTATGTTATGACTGCCTGTTCCTGTCTGCCTGCTGTGTACTGTTACTCGGTTTCTGTCTGTCTGCATGGTCCAGCTAGGCAATCCCAATGGTTGCATTGATGATGATGATTCCCAGCTTTATCTGTCTTTATTATCTGATGTACACAGGTGTGTTAGCTTATTCTTTGACTGCATAGAGAATCTTCATTTGTCAATGTTTTCTGCAAATAATCGAGGATAAAAAAGGTCTTGTTATTGGAAAGACAATAGAAAAAAATATATTGTTGTGTTTAGAATTCATGTTCCTGAAGCCAAAGGCTGTACGAGTTTTTAGACTCACATCAGTACGGCTGTAAAATGACTTCTAGGTAATCTACCTCCAAAATTTGTGGATTGATCTAGTGCAGGGGCAATTAATTAAAATTCAAGGAGGTCTGGTGAGTAAAACTGGAACGCATAGAAACGCATCAAAATGCATGGAATGCACCTGAGAGCCCATTTTAAGCAAAAAAAACAGCATTGTGGTAAAATTGAAAAAAAAAAAACACGCGATACAATCGCGACAAAAATGCGATGCACTGCATTCCAGATCTGGTCCTGGAAATGGTAGGAACCCAGCCTAAGTGTCTTTTTTCCATACCTGAAATTTAAGCCAGGATATAAGCGTTCATTAACAACCTTATCATCCAACCGTCGGAAACTGTACTGTGGACGGCAGCTGTGAAGCCAACGGTCGAGATTACAGTTCCAGTTGATTTCTATGCCCATAATGCCACCCTAGATAAAAGAAAGTTATCTATATGAAAAACAATTGAATAAAGTATACGCTTTTTACAATTATATCAGATATTACACATTGAGATACAATCTTAATCTCAACAGTCACTGCGACAGGAAGTAAATATAAAGTTCAGAGACAGCAATAAAACATGGCATAGGTTATCACCTCCCCCCCTCCAATACTAAACTATAAGACCATTTATGGTTAAAGTTGGCACATTTTTTTTAGTATATTAGTGTGTATTAAATAAAAAAAAAAACTAATATAAAGAGAGTTTACCTTGCTTATAATGAAACTCAAACAATTCAAGAGGCAGGACTTTTTTGGAAACTGTAAAATATACTGCTGTTTGTTTCTGTGAACATGCTGACTATGGATGTGTTTAAACAATGTGGGTCAGTAAACAGTGTAACAGGAACTTGTAGGGTTGCACTCTCTCTAGATACACAATGGCATTTTCAATAATAATATTAACTTCATCCAGGAACTTTACTCAGAAAAAAAAAGTGTTATGCATAGAAAGTGTTCTAACAATGGGATACCGAATATACCCCATCTTTTGGGAAATCACACCACACCCCAATAGATGTAGAAGTAGATGATGTATCATCTCATCTAGGATTATCAAATGTGGGCTCTAAATATATCTACACCCAAGAACAACAAAGTTAATATTATTTATTACATTCTAGCTTAACCCCTTGATGCCTAAATTAATTTTCAATTATATAAAAAAATATATGATATGTGTTTTGGCCATCAAGCAGATACGAAAGAAGGTGGAGATTGTTAATTTGAATATAGCACATACTATGGAGAAAAATATAGGTATGATGCAAATTAGCGACATTAGGCATTTAAGTAATAAAATAAAGTTATTGACCAGTACCTGCGGTAAAAAACTAAAATGACAAAAATGATCAAAAATCAAAAGCAGGTTTTTATCTTGTTGAGGCACAGGTGAACATTGCACTTCAAACATTTGTTTACACTCTGGCCCTTACAATATGGGTGCTTGCAGTGTTGCCGTCCACGTTCAACCACTGGCCCGTGACCCACAGTATCTGAACAGACTTCCACTGGTGGAACCTCGATTTATCAAAAAAATGCTGAAATATCAACTTTGCACGTATTACTTTTTATGTAATCAAGCAGATTACACATACATATAATATTGTGCAGCCATAAATGCCTAATGTAGCAAAAAAAGGGCAAAGCGAAATTTGCACATAACTTGACATTTTTCGCCACATGGAGTTGACCCCAATTTATAAGCCATAGCAGCAAACAATAAGCTGTTGCATATTTTTATTTTACAAAAATAACCTAAAATGTAGTCAAATTTTCTCAAAATTAGTGATCAGCAGCCATGTGCATGACTGCACTGAGGCTTTGCGTACTTCAAGCAGTTGTAGCTATGTATACTACTGTGACAGGGCGCGATCACTGCTCCAAAAACAATCTTTGGTACTTATTGAATACAAAAAAAAACAGCATTGGCGGAATAAACACACCACCTTGGCTGCAGTCAGGCTGGGAGGGGTATGTTGCAAAAACGCGAAGCTCGTCATCAAGGGGTTAACGGTCCTCAGATGTGGTGACTGCATCCATTGTCATTTTTCAGGCTAAGAACATTTTCGGCATGTACAAAAAAATACGTCTTGATCTTGCCAGAAATGTTGTGTCCTTGTCATATATCAAAGAATGTTATCTTCCTTTCAAGCTATTTTATGTAAGCTAAAAATTCCTCTACGCCCCGTGTAATGGAGATGATATGTGGAGGTTGTGTTTTTGGTCCAAATCAGTAGAGCAGCCTGCGTGACAACCATGGCTCCCTCCCAGCGGAGAGAGTGTAGCCATCCTAGGACAGAAAGTGTATTACTGGCAGGATTAACAGCTGAAAATAAAGGATGAAAAAAGCCTGAAAAATTAAAACTAAGAACACCACCTCATCTAAGGAATGTTAGGTTATACAGTATAATACATTTTTGTTTTTGGGTTTAGATACACTTTCATTTTGTAGGCTCATTTTTCACAGTGAGAAGTTTTAATCAAAGCACTAAAACTTACACCAAAAGGGGAAGTACTATTAACCTTACTTAATACTGAACTGAAAACAAAACATTTATTTTTATCAGACGCTTATAACCCATCAGCTTTTTTGTTTGCCTTCTGTGTCCCATTGAGGAGTTTTCCCTTCACTTTCCGACCAATCGCCAGGAAATTAAAGGAAATCTCTCCAATGTGAGAGGAATCCCTGGTGGTCAGCAGGACCACCAGAACTAATCTTTCCATTTATTCCTGTTCTGGTGGAAACCCATCATTCGCTATCACAAGTAGGGAGGGTGAACGTATCCAATCTATCCAAAGCTAAAAAAACAACAAGTTTTGGCATCAGTCCCACTTTAATATAATATTGATTGGCAAGCTGATGACTGTAGGCTGAGGTGCATATGTCATTAACTGACAGAAATGTTCTGCAACCGACAATGTATGCCATGGTACGCTCCATTTGCGTGCAGTAATAACCAGCTTACTTGCCCTTCTTACTGTAAAAGCCCACAGTAGTACCATTAAATAGTTATGAGACATAATTCTAAACCAAATTAACAATAATGAGTCTATTAGTCTTCCAAGGCCAAGATTTGTAAAGGTACAAATGAAACTGTCAGCAGTAAGTCTTCAGTTAAAGCAATACCTGACTGTACAGATTAGCTGCCTCCCAAACTCTGCATTGTAAGTAAGCAGATGTTTTATTCTTTCTCAGTTATGAAGGTGAGGCCATCACTTGCAGGTCAGGAACGCTTTGGAACTTCTTTTAACTAGTAAATCTATCAATTCCATCTCTGTCCTGATTGGCCCAGGAATCCTTTTCCCATTCAAAACAGTCCTGGATATAAGGGCAATTTTTTTCTTTTTTTTCTATTCAGCTAATATAAAAACATTAAAAAATGCAGGTGCCAATACAAGCTACAGTATACATACTAGAATGGCAACTTGGGAAAAATGATGTCCTGCTTCTTTTAGGATGTCCCCTAATCGGAATATAGGACATTGAGGAGCAGTCACTTTGTTATAAACGCAGGTGACATTGTATTCCGGAAGGATGTTTTTCCTAGAAAAGAAGTACAATGAAAAATCAGATTATGACAAACATTGAGGTATGTCATAGCAGTGACAACTATAAAGAGTGCCCGACAAAATGGGAAATTATTTATTTATTGTATCAGTGCAGAAGTACCATTGCTGGCTGTATCAGTGCAGAAGTACCAGTGCTCGCTGTATCAGTGCAGCAGTACCAGTGCAGAAGTACCAATGCAGAAGTACCAGTGCTCTCATTAACAGTGATACTGATCTTTGTGCCCTCTTCTCAACAGTCACTAAAACCATTATAGCTACTGCCAATGAGGGACCGAATGTGGTTGGAAGAATACCTTGTCCTCATTAACATGTGGCCTGGTATGGTTCAGAATGGGAGGAGGGGACGAACGCTTGCTGCCCCTTTCTTACCCAGCCAGGCCGCATGCTCAGTTAAAAATAGTGTATAGATTTTAGGGGGGCATCATGGTTTTTTCTTTGTATGGATCTGGTATTTGTGAAAAGAATTTGGGCCCATTCATAAATGTCTGTTATAGATAAACGAAATCCTGGCAATTTAAATGGTATTTTTTTTTTCTTTGTAAATGTCAGTCTTGCTGTGGTACATTGTATACATCATACAGGTCATACACCACTTCACGATCAGATACAGGGCATCCTCCAAGCAAGTTTCTTTTAAAGGAATTGTGCATTTTTAATGTTGCCCTTTAAGTATTATTAACCACTTGCAGTCCGGAGCAATTTCTTACATTTGCACACACATGATAAATTCTGAATGTTTGGCTAGAGAACAGCTTCAGACCCCAAACAGTTATATATTTTCTGAAAGCAGAGGCCCTGTAGAATAAAAAGATGCTAGTTGCAA
This sequence comes from Nanorana parkeri, assembly GCF_000935625.1. Lineage (NCBI taxonomy): Eukaryota > Metazoa > Chordata > Amphibia > Anura > Dicroglossidae > Nanorana > Nanorana parkeri. Next base: position 161,189 of record NW_017306281.1, on the reverse strand, counting down.
TTTTTTATGTCGCACGGGATTTTGCGCAAATGTTTATCAAACAAGTATTTTTAGGATAAAATACACTAAAATTAAATTTAGTGCACAGAAACCGAATATAATACCCAATTTTTGGGTAAAATATAAAAGATAGTGTCAAGCCCGGTAAATAGATACCAAACATGTCAAGCCTTAAAATTGTGCGCGTCCGTGAAACCGCAAAAAACTACAATAACCCAAATTTCCCATAGGCAACGCTTTAAACTCTCTCACTCCGACGCTCGTGACAATATGCAACATGTGTGGCGCAATTTTCGTTTTTGCACGTAGGTGCATCTGACGTGTGTTTGCGTTGTATGTGTGTGTACGTGGGGGGCCGGGGACTGAAATTTTTTTTTTTTGCATGTTTAATTTTTCTAATCTGTTAATTTGATTTTTACCCTTTTTATTTTTATACACTCAACTTTATTGCTATCACATAGGGGGTGAACAAGCCCCCTATGTACCCAGTGACACCGGGAGTGATATAATGCACATCACTTCCGGGTCCAGTGATCGGAGCAGATATCAGCGACTTGAAGCCTGCTGATATCCCTGCGATCCATCAGGGAAGACCTGCCCGGGGGAACAGCGGAGCCCTGGAAGCCGACGGCGGCACCAGCGGCGGTGGAGGGGGGGACACGGCGCCATACCGTACAGCGATCTGGCACCTGTACAGGCGCCCGATCGCTTGTATTTGAACAGCAATCGCCAGCTATTTATTACGGTACCAAGAACAGCCGTGCTGCAGCCGTGTTCTTGGTATAACCACTTCCAGTGGATGACGTACGTTTACGTGAACCCACTGGAAGGGGTTAAAAAAGCTGCTCCCTAACAAATGGTATTTTTTAAATAATTTTTTACATTGGTAACAGGGCAGTGCCCAGGCTTCCCATGCCCTTTGTTTGACAAGGCCTTGCGGATTAGCCTTGAAAGTAGGCAAAATTGATTTGGAATATTCAGCTCCCATTGACCTCAATGGGGTTCGGAAATAGCATTTAGAACTTAGGAGCAGTTTGGCGGACCTCCCCCAAATTGCATTCAGGAATGTTCAGCTCATCCTTACTCTTGATCGCTTCGAAAAACACTTTAAAAAACATTAAAAACAGAAAAGGAAGGATTTTTTAAGGTCCCATTCACACCTTTGCATTTTAAGTGCAGTACGTTGCAACAAGTTATGCTTGCTGCATCTTTGATGCGCTTTCATCAAAACACACATAACCACATATAAAGTTCAATGGAAATGCATGTAAAACTCATCTAAAACAGAATGCACCTAAATTGCACTAGTGTGTACCTGGCAAAAAAGTAACCGCATGTTTTTTTTCTTTTTGGGCAGCCTTCATGTTTCCCCTTTAATAGTAATATATTCAGTTGTCATGTGACAGAAATTTTTGTCTTGCGCAAAGAGTATCTGGAATAGAACTACTCTGGCTTAATCTGATTTTGTTTTTGTCTTCTAAATGAGCTGCCACAGGTGACAAATAACCAGATCACATATATAATGGGTAATTTGTTAGCCAAACGTGTTAAAGATCAAGCCAGGTTTTACTTACGTGGTATAATTAAAGGCTGCAAAGTGAATACTGTTCTTTATCAAAACTGTAAAATTCTCAGCACTTCCCAAAATGGCCAGCCTACAAATGATAGGTTAACACAAAACACTTGATAAGAAAAAAAGACTGAAATACTAACAAGAAATTCATGCTCAGACACTAAGGGGTGTATTTATAAAAAAAAGTCTACAGTGCCATTCATTTTGTGAAACTTACATTTACATTGCTCTTTGCGTATAGGGTGAAATCAAATGTTTTCTTGTACAGAATAAATGTAATTGTTGGACAATACTGCATTATTGGCCACTCAATAAAGCAAAGGCGCACAGGAAATAAGTATTTATTTCCTATATTACTTGGTTCCATTTAGTGTTCATAATCTGGTATTTTCCAACAATTGCATTCATTCTGAATAAGAAAACATTTGATTTTGCACATACATCTAACGCACAGAACGTAAGTGTCAGTTTTGCAAATGAATGTCTTTGTAAACATTGTATAGGTACACCTAAAAGAGAATACATTGCTTTGGTTTAGAAACCTGCAGCCATAGAAACAAATTTATAAAAGCAAAACTGCAATCACAACTTTTTTGTGTATTTTTAATTTAACATAAAATAATGAAAAAAACAACTGTATTTTGGGTTAATAAAGGAACAGATAACATGTTTTTGTATACAGTATATTTGCTTTTATTAACCAGTTCAGCTCACACACCTATATTATACCCCTTATGGCATAGAAAAATGTTCACTGATATAGTCCTTTTGATTTGACAATAACTTTGTCATTACTTAAGATGATACCAAAATTGGGAGGGTAATAGTCACGGACATAGGCACTAGAACATTACTGGAGGACCTGGATAAAATAGGGGAGTGGGCAACTATATGGCAGATGAGGTTTAATGTGGATAAATGTAAAGTATTGCACTTTGGGGTTAAAAATAGGCAAGCGGAATACACATTAATAGGAACTCCACTAGGGAAGTCAAAAATGGAAAAGGATCTGGGGGTCATTGTAGACCACAGATTGAATAATAGCTTGCAATGCCAGGCTGCGGTAAACAAAGCGAGCAGAGAACTGTCTTGTATTAAAAAGGGAATGTACTGTAGAGGCAAATCTATAATTTTGCCACTTTATAGATCACTGGTTCAACCTCATCTGGAGTATGCGGTCCAGTTTTGGTCACCAATACACAGAAAGGATGTCCTGGAGCTGGAAAGAGTCCAGGGAAGGGCAACTAAACTAATTAAGGGGCTGGAGGACCAAAGCTACGAGACAAGGTTACTAGACTTAAACATGTTCACGCTGGAGGTGCAGAGATTAAGGGGGGACATGATTTTGATGTACAAGATGTTCAATGGTGATAGCAACATCAGCAACCAACTTTTTACGGTAAACTCCATAACAAAGACTAGAGGCCACCACATAAAACTGGTGGAGAAAAGATTTATGCACAAGGGGCGTAGGGGCTTCTTTTCAGTTAGAGTGGTTAAGGTTTCAAACTCGCTGCCACAAGCAGTGGTATCAGCTGAGAGTATTGAATCATTCAAAATGCATTTGGACAATTTCCTCAGAGACTGCAACATACAGGGGTAAAAAAAAATAAGATTACACGGGGACTGGTACACATGCATACACATGCAGAATCATAAACATACACACAATAGGTTGAACTTGATGGACCTGTGTCTTTATTCAGCCTCAAATACTATGCAAAACAATGTTTTGCCCAGTGTTCATTTTAAACCAGTAGATAAAAAGTATACATTTTATGATATAATTTGTCCTGCCTAAACTGACAATAACATTACAATTCTGATACAAAGCATTGCACAGTTGTCTACAAAAAAAAGGGCTTTTTTCACATATTTGAATGCAGCATAAAAAGATTCAGATAACAAAAGGAACAATGTTTAATAAGGAGTTGCGCTAATATTGCGCAACATAAAAATTTTCAACTACCACCATTTTATTCTATAGGGTCTTGGCATTCAGAAAACATATAATGTTGGGGGGTTTTACGTCATTTTCAGGCCTAAAATGTGGAATATAACATGGGTGCAAAAATGGAAAAAAGGGCCTCAGTCATGAAGGGGTTAATGGTTAAAAATATAAATAAAAAAAAACAAATCAGCAGGAAAATCAGTAAGAGAGAAGAAATTAGTTCATGAGGGCCAATTAAAGTTAACGAAGGGTTAATAAAAGATCAAGTAGAAAAAAAATTACTTAAAATATGTTTATTTACTGGTAGGGTTGCTTTAACTAGCTTCATATTCAGATCAAAGGTGAGATGAATAAAACAGCAAATACAACATGACAATAATGTTGTTTCATTGCATTTCATACACTCTCCCTCTGCTCCGGCAGTAGTATGTCCCTCGGCGTCCTCACATCTAATAGGCCTGCATTAGACGTGATGACGTCACGGGTCCTGAGACTGCCAGAGCCCATGGGAGAAGAGGCTGTAGGGACAGGTCTAGCAGCCAGGCAAGTACAAGGAGCAAGTGAGTATATCTTTTTTAATCCAGCCTTTAGACCAAAATGAGCATTTAACCCTTGTAGTGTGGGCTACCTCCCCACTGCCAGGGTTAATTTTGGTAATAGCTGGAATTCCTCTTTAAAGGAGAACTATGGGGTTAAGGCTTTTCCCCATAGTTCTCCTTAGGGTAATGATTTCTCATTGTCACAGGTCGGCTAGAACTATGAGGTGAGTGAAAAGCACTCACCTCATAGTTCTCCTTTAAAGTTGTCCTAACCCATATGTGTATTTTATTATTTTATGCCCCTCTTAGTTCTTTCTAATAGAAAGAAATACTAAAACTAATAATAAACCTTCTTTAACCGTAGAAACCACAAAGATTTTGAGTTAAGTCCAACCCCATGGTATATGCATACTGAATGAAACTGCCCTTCAGCTGTAGAAAATGTCTTCTGAATACATTACTACATGGAAGGGATTGGCTAAGACAGCAAACCAAGGACAATAGCCTCAATTCATAACACTTTACCATGTGTGGAGTTTTCATTCCCATGTATTCTTACCTAATGTACCATTCACTTTTTTATCTGTAATCACTGCATATGTGTTGTATTATTGCCTTTGTTGTATTTTGTATTGTGCAGATTTTTACTCCTGAAAATGTTGCCATGTTATTACAATATGAACGGTATCAAATGGTGTCTTTTGAGGGGATAAAATAGCGAATCATGAGAGAAAACACCCATTTATGAGGAAGAGTGGCGTTCAATAGTTAATTCATTCAATAGTAAATGTTCATTTCATAAGTTAAAAAAATGCACATCATTGCAATATTTGATTTAGATAACTGAAAATGTTGATGTATATCATGAGATGAAATAACAAACACATGGAAAAAATTCATGTTCCTTTGTGAATTGATACTAACATGTATAACAATAGTGTTCATATGTGTTGCAATTTATTTGATGTATATCTCAGCTTCTTGATAGGATAAAGCAGGAAGAACAGTATAGTAGACACGTGCGCTGGCCAAAAATCCATTTAGTTTCGTTTTCATTCGGATTTTTCGTTATTATGTATTTCGGGATTCGAGTCCGAAAGTCCATTCATTTCGGCATTTGGATTCGGACGAAATCTCAGAATTTACGTTAGTGGAAGTATGTACAAATTTTCAGTTACGGCCAAAAATTAAATGATAACAAAATGTCGTAATACTTTTTTTTTTAAAGTTAATGCTTAACACAATAAAACTTAATTCGGGAAATAAATTTGTAATTTTCGTTATCGGAAATTCGTATTAGTTTTCATTCGTTATTTCTGTCATTCGTAATTTCGGATGCATCCGAATGTACAAATTTCCGAAAATTTGTCTGAATAACAAATCTTTCCGAAACGAATCGCACATGTCTACAGCATAGCAACATGAATGCTAATTGTGATACTAATTTTCCTGCAAACTGGACAGAGTAATATAGTATGCTAAGGTTCCAAAATGCTGTCAAGAATCTCTTGTGCTACTTAAAGTGTCAGCCGCCTGCAGTTTCAGTAACACCAGCAAGCAGCCAGTAAATGCATATATTATTGTAATCATTTTATATGAATATTTTTGGGTTGTGGAACGAATCATCTGAGTTTCCATTATTTCCTATGGGGAAATTCGCTTTGATATACAAGCGCTTTGGATTACAAGCATGCTTCCGGAACGAATTATGCTCTTAAACCAAGGTATCACTGTAATTGAAAGCATATCTGCAGCCAAAACTTGAACTTTTCATTTTTTTATGGTTAAAACTCAATCTGTGTCCCATTCGGGATATTTGCCTCCATGTGTAGATACAAAATGAAGTGAGCAGAAATATCTCCAGCAGGTTATTCACAAAAGGGTGAAGAGTTTGGAGAAGGCAGGAGAAGTGACCAATCTAGGACAACATATCTGATTGGGAAGAATTCTCCAATTCAGCTCACTTTCCAGTTCAGATATGTTGTCCCAGATTGTTCACTTCTCCTGTCTTCTCCAAACTCTTCACCCATTTGTGAATAACTCTGTAAATTGACAAAAATCCCCTCTAGACAGTTGTTCTGAACAGGTGTCCCTATTAGGAGATTTCCTTTACCTCTTACTCAGGTCTGACCTCTAAGGTTAATTACCCGGGTCTGACCTTTTGGATTTCCCATCACTTTCTCTCCCACTGACAATGGTCACCAGGACAAATAAAAAGGGTGATTCTCCCACCGTGGGGGAACATTTCATCTAATTACAACTGATAATGAGATCTGACAGCACAGTACAGACAAGGTTAATTACAGTAAACATAACTCCCCAGCCCCCTCCTCACCATTACATAGAAGGGGAAAGCTAGGCAGGATTTTTAAGCAAATAAAATGGTGAGCAGCATTTTTTTGGATGTTTTTTAAGTTATGCTATGTGAGTGGGAACATGTAACCTATATAATGTAGGTGTTACCCTAATTTGGCTGGAAAAGTGGAAGTACACTTTAAACTTATGACACTGGAGACTGACACTGCAGCCTAAATGTCGCAATGTTCATTCATAGGAAGACAGCCTTTATTTTTTTCAATGAAGCCCCCAGCCTGCATGTATCACTATGTCATAGCTAACATAGTGATCACATGATTGGAACCCATACTCATTGGTTCCTGATTGTCAGTGGGTATCCAAGCTGTGAGTAACAGGTGAGATTGAGAATGTTTATAAACATAACACAAGGAAAGGAAAATATGGATTTGTCCAATGTAATGTAATGTACACATGTAAGTACACCCCTATATGTACCACCATTTCAGATCCATGAAAATTAGAATCAGCTTTCCCCAATGAGCTGGCAGAATTCAAAGGGAATAGTAGGATTCCGCGATCAACGCTTGTAAAAGTATTGATGGAGGAATCTGTTTGAATGTTTTCATTCAGCCCACAGGTTGAATGAAAAAAATACAACACTGTTTATGGCCAGCTTTAGGCAACCAGCTTTTTCAGAAGTGGAGGTCAGCAATTACTTTAGATTTAAGGCTACCCTAATTTTGTTTGTCATCAGTGTTAGCATCTAGCCTGTCTGCAATTGCATTGTACCTGCAACTGCAGACAAGGACTGAAAACAATGAAGGTATCTGTTTGAAATGATTCAATCACTCTCATGCAGAGCACACCATGGATCCTGCATAGCCCACCTGAGACTCTCTATGGTGGGCTCTGCAGGGTCCCAGGTGGGCTGGCCTGGTCATCGGGATCCCTTTACCTCCTCCCAACTCTTCTTACCTGCTGCTGCTGGGGCCCGGCCTCCTCCACCCCCTCCCCTGTCACCTCTGCCATGCTGCCCCGGTACAGTTGATACCCATGTAAGAGGCCCCCCAGACCCCTCACATGGGTACCGGCCATACCCCCCTGATGCGGTGTTCTATCAAAGGTTGTGACTACGTTTGAATGTGTGACCGGTGACGTGGTTAGGATAAACCTTTAAACCTTTAATCCTGTGGCTTGATAAAGAAGTAACCCCTCGAAACGTGTAGCCATCATCCCGCCGAGAGCCCTTAACCTATGTATAGCCCTCGATCACATCGGATCACTTTTACACACGGGACCTCTGACACCCCTGAGACAGGAGCCCGACCGCAACTGGTGACATACGGCGCCCGGCGTCTCACAGCCGTTCGTGGCTCCTCCCTCCTTTTCTTCCGTTCCTGGCTGACGCGGCTCGGCCTGGCCAGTCGAGTACGTGGGCGGCCATACGGTTTCACACTCTGTCCGGACCCGCCACTTGCACCACTGGAGACAACCCTTTGAGCCAGGTTCCATTCCAGGGAACTGTCGCACAGAAACCAGGGGATCTCCTAACTGTGAGTCTGTTGTTTTGTAACATTGCTATAGACATCAGCACATCAAGGGTAGTAGCGCTCCTAATATCCTCTTGTCACCATATCGATCCACAGGGCTTCTCTCCCTGTTACAAGGAACTTGCACAACGATTATTTCAATCCACATTCCCTCCACCTAATGAACATCAACTGTTTGTATCCCCATTCATCCCTCTAATCCCTGTTGATACTTCCCAGCAGTGTGACCTTATAACAGTGGTGCGCCTGTATATTTGTTGTTTATCTACTGCCAGATTAAGTTTATAAACACACTTCCTGGTAGTTGCGCTTCTCAGTTTCTTGTTTTGATTTTGTGGTTATAATACACAGGGTCCTCTCCCTGTAGTGAGGAGCATTGCACACCATCCTATAGCAGTCATTATTTTGAAGTGTGTCCTTGTGTCCTTCCCACAGGAGTGCGCTTTATCTATTGTGTTTTCCATGTAAATAGACTACTTACTCTGGAGTACTTTTAGACTCCACCGGACACCATGCTCTCACTTCACAAGTATTAAAGGTGGTGTTATACTCTATACATCTGCCGGTTAGAATGCCTGCAAGATACAAGTGAAGAGATTTAAATGTAACACCTGCCACAGACAATGTATGTTGTTCCTTCTCAGCATGTAATTGCTGGGCAGATGGAAATCAGGGAAATCAGTTTGGCTCATAGTGGCTTCCCCTGGTATGTACTGTTTAAACTGTGTTGTTAATCAGCATTATGAAGTAGAAAGGATGGACACAAAACTATCGTGGTTGTCTCGTTCAGCGCTGTATAAAGAAAGGATTAAAAGTGTCAATGATTTCTACAGATTCTCATTTTAAAGCAATATTAAGATTTTAATGCATATTATGTTACTTCTTTAGGGATGTGTGAATCTGCCTGGATTTGGTTTGCAAATTTTGCTCAAAGTTTGCTTGCAAGCTTCATGGCAGCACACCAGTTTAATAGTTAGTACTTTTGTATTGCTGCACTGGGGTCCTTGGTTCTGCATAGAGTCTACATGTTCCTTCTGTATTTGTGTGGATTTCTTCCCACACTCCAAAGACATGCTAGAAGGTTAACTGGTTCCTGTCTAAACTGGCACTATTATGTATGTATGTAACATAGGAACCTTAAATTGTAAGCGTCTTGAGGGAGGAAACTGATGTGAAAATTTAGTATGTAAAGTCCCTTGTAAATCGTCAGTGCTATATAAATACCTGTAATCAGGCCTCAAAATTTCCACTCGCCCCCTCGCAAACGGCTCTGATTACACCCGTTATCGCTCCCTCTCTCTCCTTCTGGCCGCTCTGAAGCTGCAGCGACCGGGAGCAGAGAGAGGGAATGCTGACAGGTAAGATCGTAGCTGCCTCTCTGAGTGCCCGCTTCCTGGAGCTGAAGCTGGAGAGGTCGGGAGAAGAGGTGATCGTTCAGCGGTGTGATCAGAGCATTCTTAAAGAGGCCCCCCTCCCAGCCCACATCTTTTGGACGTTATTAATCTGAGTTGCCCCACTCAGTATACCCCTCGCTTGCGGCCATATTGAGTGGGGCACTCATATTAATAACGTGCTGGATTAGTCTGACCCAGGGGCTGACTAGGCCCGGGGGCAGGGTGGCAATTGCCCCCCAAACCTCTCTGATCACTTTGCAAACGCCCCCCACCACGGCAAGGACTTCATCTCTTCCCTCTTGGCCGCTGCAGCAGCAGAGGGACCGAGAGGGGAGAGATTAAATGCTTATGGCAGCGGTGGGGGGCTATTGCAAAGGTATCAGAGAGGCTTTGGGGGGCAATTGCCACCCTGCCCCCGGGCTCAGTCCGCCCCTGGGTCAGACTAATCCAGCACATTAGTAATCTTAGTGCCCCACTCAATATGACCGCAAGCAAGGGGTATACTGAGTGGGGCAACTCAGATTAATAACGTCCGAAAGATGTGGACTGGGAGGGGGGCCTCTTTAAGACTGCGGTGCCGGGGAAAAGAGAACAAGAAGATCCACTGCCATCGTCTATGCCCTCTTCGATTGGGCTCCTCGGTGCCACAGCAGTTTCCTCCGCCCACCTCAGCTGCCATTGGTGGGAGAGGAAGACTGCAGAACAGCAGTTGGCCGGCTTCTGCTGCGCGGGAGAGAGAGCACCTGGAGCCGGCTGGACGTGCAGGCAACCTCGCTGCTCCCCCACCATCACCAGGAGAAGAAGAGGTCAAGACAACTGTAAGTCCCTGTACTTTCTTTGTGACCTCTGCACTGCGTTACATACTGACCGGTGACCTCTGTACTGTGTACTGGCCTCTGTACTGTGCATCACACCCTGATCTTAGGTGGGGCAACTGGTGGCGAGTAACTTTTCAGGCCTGGCTAGTAGCTTAGGACTTGACATTTTGAGCCCTGTGTAATAATACATTTGCAGTGCACCCCCAATGAAGTCTATGGAGGGGGGGGGGGGGGGGGACTCTTGTTATTCACTTCTGGCCATTTGTAGGGCTAATACACAAACTATTATCAGGTATGGGAGGCTGGGAACTCCCATGGGGGACATGTATCAATGCCAAAACGAAAAATGAAGAAAAAAAAAGTGTCTCTTCCTACACAGAACTGTAAGCTCTCCCTAGCAGTTCCAACATGCTGACAGTATGGCTGCTGTGAGCACACCCTTTTATAGAAAGTGGTTTGAGTTATAATGACATATTCTTGTTTTAGTCCTGTACTATAATAACACTAACCCACTACGGCCCACTACTATAAATAGGCGTAACTAGAAACTTCAGGGCCCTGGTGCAAGAAACCATTAAGGCCCCCACCCCCTCCCCCCAAAAAAACATGATTTTGATACCTTTTTTTTGCAAGCACTATTTTTTCTGACCGGACTGGACCGCGGGCATTGATGTGCCTTGCGTTTTTGTGCGGTTGATCGCATTGCGGCTGGAGGGCGTGGCTTCGGTGCCCTTCACTTCAATGCATCGCCGTGCCCCCTCCCGCCACACAACAAATCGAGCCGGCCGGAATGCGATCCAGTGCTTTCCGGCCACAATCGGGCTGGAACACACTGAGGATGGCGTTAACTAGCCTTTAAAGCATTTTATTAATTTTTGGTTGGGAAAATGTTTTTAACCCTGCAAGACAATGACACAAAGCACACATACAATTAGTACCTACCTGGACCTGCTGCAGCTCTCCTCTAGAATGTCCTCACTCATGGCTCCCGATCTTTGTGCCTCCAGCTCCAGGCTGCCAGCTCCTGCACTCAGTCTCCACTCACTGACTACGCTGGGCATCCTACAGCGGGTATCCCATCAGCTCCCTCGCTGCGTTGCATGCTGGGAATTGGAGTTCCCTGATAGTCCACCGTCCAACGTCCGCAAGTGTCAAAAACACTGTGGACGGCGGGCAGCATCAGGCACCTGCGGGCATCGTTTCGGGGCCCCCCCCCCCCCCAAACTGGCGGAACACCAGGGCCCGGTCGCAAATGCGACCGCTGCGACCCTGGTAGTTCCGCCAGTGTCTTCAGTTCACTATTAGAACTCAACAGCTTCACTTCAGTGTACTTTAGCTCCACAACAGAGTATTACTATAACTAAATATCCCTGATTCAGAACACAACCACATACTTAACCACACCTCCCACACCTCTAGTGCACTACTATATAACTATTGGTTAAAAGGGCACATGCATACAACTCTAATCACATAATCTGTCCAATCATTGTCCCATGACTGTTCCTCAACTGTGGGTGTCTTCTGCTGCTTGCATACAGCTAAATCATTCAGTATTATTTTTCTTACTAACTGCATTTGCCTTAAGAAATACATTTCCATGCAACAGACTTAAGCATTCATGTTCAATGTGACCTAGTAAAGCTTCTCTGCCTGGTATCTTACAACTAAACATCTGAATTTCTAACAAGGCATGAATATAAAAAAAGAGAACATACCATTACTCTGTGGGTCAGCATAACCTTTTTTGCAGCTGTCAGCTTGAGAACATATTGTTTTGGGGCTTGGAAACTACAAAGTAGAAAAATGTGTACTTCAATGTAGAATCATTCTTTTATGTTACTTATAATCTGAATTAAACATATAGGTATTTCTCAACCTTTTGCAACTTAATTAGCAGGGTATTCCTTTCAAACTAAAGTGTATCAAGTAACATGAATTAACTTACACCATATTATTTGATGGGAAAAACCTGAATGTAAAGGCAATGTGTACATAAATAAAGTATTATCCGGGTACAGTAGGTACATACTGGGATTAGCTATTACTCCTTGGGATTCACATTGCTCCTGTGAAGTTATATAACAGTGCTAAATTATAAACTCATTTTGTTTCTTGATTTAATTATTTTTTTGGGGGGAGCAGGTGGGATCTTGCCTTCCTACTCCCCCCAAGAGATAACATCTAGGTAGACCAGTCATATTGGCTAATACCCACTAGGTTATAATAGCTAGAAGGCTGTCAACTATTCCATACTAATACCAACCCATTTATTTACCTTTTATCAACAAAACACTTGACTGAAGGGCATTGGGTTACTTTGGCAGAGTAGGTGTCAGAAATGGGGCATTAGTGCCCATGGAGAAGGTAGTTTAGATACTGTCTGCTAGACATGTGCACCAGCAAAAAAATAATTTTGTTTCAATTTGGATTTTGCGTAATTTCGTTTTTCGCGATTCGAGTCCTGAAATTGAACTTGTTTCGGTATTCGGATTCGGAAAAATTAGTTAGCGGTAGTCCGGTCGACATTTTTTTCCCGTTTTCGTTTTGTTCGTTGCAGCAAAGTGACATTGGGAATTTTTTTTTTGCAGAAGAGTGAAAAAAAAAAAACTTTGAGGTTCCCCCCAATTCATACCAGACCCTTTAGGTCTGGTAGCTAGCAAAGTGACATTGGGAATTTTTTTTTTGCAGAAGCGTGAAAAAAAAAAAAAGCTTGAGGTTCCCCCCAATTCATACCAGACCCTTTAGGTCTGGTAGCAGGGGTGTGGAAATTTAAAAAAAAAACTACTTGTCCAAGGGCTAAAGCGGGGGCCAAATCTACTTGTCCTTCATGACAATCTACTTGTCCCAATAAAAAAAAATAGTTTTAATCAAAACTAAGGATGCACCAATACAGGTTTTTTGGTATCGAGTACAAGTACCGTTTTTTTGCTTTCGGATCTCGCCGACACTGAATACTAATACCGGTGCTTCCGCTGGCATGGAGCAGGCTCGCTCCGCCCATTTGACATTCTCAGCTTTCCAATGCTACATCGCATTCGGGAACTCCCGAATGCTATTCGGGAACTCCCGAAAGCCTCACAGACCCGAATGGAATTCGGAAACTCACGAATAGCACTCTGGAGTTTCCGAATGCTGTGTAATATTTGACAGCTGAGAATGTCAATGGGCTCACTCCGCCCATCCGTTTACTTTCGAGCAGGAATGTAATTTTGCAGCAAGTTTTCGTTGGGTTTGGACGGTCGTCGTGCGGCGGGACTTTTTTTATTGCGGAAGGTGTCGTTCATTGTGATTGATGCTGGATTACATCGATGGAGCCATTTTTTAATTTAACTTTTTTTTTAATTAAAGGATTTTATCAAAAGTCTGGACTTGTTAATAACTCTTTTGATTGAACCCTTTAGTGAATGAGTAGGTTTACAGGTACCCCTTATTCACAGGGGGGGCGGCATCTTGGTGCCCCGTTAATTAAAGGGGTACCCCGATGCAAATAAGCCCCCTTGCCCGCAGACCCCCACAACCACCGGGTCAGGGTTGTGGGGAAGAGGCCCTTGTCCCCATCCGCATGGGGACACCCTCCCAATGCCGAGGGCACGTGGCCTGGTAAGACGCAGAGAGAGGGGGGGCGCTCGATCGTCCCCCCTTTCCTGCCCTGCCAGGCCAGTGCTCGGATCAAGGGTCTGGTAGGACTGTTAGGGGGAATCCACTTTTTTTCCCCATTTTTTGGTGCTGGGGTTCCCCCTTAAAATTCCTACCAGACCTAAAGGGTCTGGTATCAATTGGGGGGGGGGGGGG
>NW_017306281.1:141556-147192 GCF_000935625.1 Nanorana parkeri | reverse complement strand
AATTGGGGGGGAACCTCACACTTTTTTTTCCTCTTCTGCAGACTAAAAAAAAAAAATTTCTAATGTAATTTTGCTGCAACGAAATTTCGTCCAGACTAGCCTAACTAATTTCGGAACTAGAAATTTGGATTCGTTTGCATTCGTTATATCTGGAATTCGGATACATCCGAATGTCTGAATTTCCGAAATTTCGTCCGAATTTCGATTCGAAACTAAACGAATCGCACATGTCTATTATCTGCCAAATCCTGTTGAAAAAAATGTCTAAGGTTAAAGCTGGGTAAGCAAACCTTAACAGAATTCTATCCTATTCAGTTTCACTCCAGAGATGACTTTTTCCTGCCACTAGATGTCCACAGTCTAATGGCCGGAATCATTCAACCCACTTTCTCTGGGTCCTCCAGGTCAGCCTGGAGCTGCTTCAGCCTAAAACTTGACAGTGAAAAGAGAGTGATGAGCTCATCTCCCTGTCACTCTGCTTTCTCTTCCTATCAGCATGCTTCTTGATAGCACTTCTTTCCACACTACAGCTCTGCTGTGCAGGCACACCACACACTAGGTAAATTTTAGGTACTTACACTGCCTGCATTTAAAAAATCGGTTCCATAACATATCAGTTATTACAGAGCAGCAATAAACTGTGTCCTATATCTACCTAAAGTTTAGCTTGAACATTTATTGTAAGAATTGAAGTTTAGCTTAGGAAATACCAACCCGTATGCTTGGCGTGAGAAGCTGGTAATGCTTTTCTCACATTACTAGCAAATAAAAGTGTTTCTCCCTGACGAATCCGTATTATCACAAAGTGTAGCTTTGACTTTTCAAGTCACATGTGCTGTATGTGTTACCACTGTTGAGGAATCAAGGTCATTATATAAAATAGTTTAAATTGTTCTTACCTCGGAACAATTGCCTTCTTTTTGATTTTCTGTTTTTATTATGTTTGTTAGAACAAAGAATGAAGATCCACCCTGTGTAATGAAAAGATTGTCAAAGTGATAAAGCAATTGGAATCTCTTGGCTGCCTTCATATACTTGATTGCGATAAGAAGAAATTCCCCCCAAGTACGAGTGGACTTTTGGAATGACGACTGGAACTCATGGCTGCTGCACAACTTACTCCACTATAGCTACAAAGCGACATATAAAAAGTTATGAATATAAGGGAAACCACTAATAAGAAAACATGTAGGCCACCATTGCTGACCACCATTTGAGAATACCAGTTACCTGGCTGTCATCCAGATCTGGGCTTTTTATGTCACTGACCAGGTTTGCAGGGAGTGAAGTCAGAGCAAAGTCAGAACTGCTGATTGGATCAGCCACTCAGAGGGTATTGAAGCCAGAGGGTTGACAGCCAAGGAACTACCATTTATCATATGACTCAGCAAAGGAAACCTGTACATTTTTTCATGACAGTTTTTAAGACATACTAAGAAGATTTAGGAAAACAGCATGCCAAAATAAAGTCCAAAATGTTTACTGATGCCCCATGTGTGAAAACCAGCATTCCAGAGGCACAGAGTATCAGAGCATGTGCAGTTCAACAGATAAATGCAAACATCTGTATTGCAATTGCATCCAGTGTGAGGATATGAAATGGTTGGTCCACAGATCAAAACCATCCGCAGCGCACTTTGAGGATGGAGATTTCAGAGAAGGAGTGGGGAAGAATATTCACCATGACGCATAGTTCTGTCAAAGCCTTATTTTACCAGGACAAAAACTATTAAATATTGTCTAGATGGTATTTTTGCCCAGGAATTAAACATATAAATTCAGGTATTTCAGACAGATGCTGGAGGTGTAGTATTGAGGAGGGAACGTACTTGCATATCTGGTGGAGCTGTCCTAGATTACAGTCGTACTGGGAATCAATATTTGTAGTATATCGCTCCATAGGGACTCTAAATATGGAAAATTATCCTTCAATAGCATTGTTATCTTTAATTCCTGGCCCCATAAAAAAGATAAAGACAGATATCTTAAGATTTGTATTGGCTGCTTCTAGATTTAACATATCACGTGGCTGGAAAACAGTGAGCCCACCTTCATTGGAGAGTTGGGGGATCATAATGGAGGAAAGATATATGGAGGAATTGAGCGCAAGGGACGCAGATAGGAAAGATAAACACGATAAAATATGGGAGAACTGGGAAATATATAGTCAGTCAGAGGAATATAGGAAACTGGTAAAAAAGGACAGTGGGGAAAGGAAGTGGTACAGAGGTGAAGTACCATTAGAGATATAGAAACCATAAGTAAATTTATATAAGGGCCAACGGGTATATAGGTAAATCCCAGAGAGGTATAAATAAATAAACAATATCTCGACTTGTTTTCCATTAAGACTATATAGCATTTGACCTGTATGTTTGGTAGTATGGAGAAGAATGAGGATAGTATGTGGGAGGAAGGGGAGATCGAGGGAGGATTAAGGATATTAACTGACAGGACAGGATCGAGAGGTGAGCGAACCTGGTATGTGTTCGCTCACCTCCCAATCTACTGAGCCGACCTGTGACAGTCTCATTGTCACAGGTCGGCTAGAACTATGAGGTGAGTGGAAATCACTAATCTCATAGTTCTCCTTTAAGGGGGATATTGAAATAGGATATACATTAAGGTTCACCGAACACAGGTCAGTGGGAGGTCAGGGGAGGGATAGGGAATAAAGGGGGGAAATATAATTAAAGTAGAAGAATTGATTTACAGACATTGTAGTTTAGATCACAATATAGGAGAGAACACAAGTAGTATGAGGAATATTTATAAAGGAAGGACTGAGAGAGCAAGTTGGTCTTAGGACATGGTGGGGAAATTAACACGGAAGGGACCTATATGGATTCACTTAGTAATATATTCCTTATAAGAAGGTATGGTAGTAGAATAAATGGGAGAAGAGTGTAGAAAGATGTACATGAAGGTGGTAATATAAATAATGAATATAGTTATGACGATAATAAAGCAATGTAGCAGATATTTAAAAAAAAAAACCCATCCGCACCCCTCCTGCGACCCTCTGTACACCTCCTAAAACGTTCCGCACCCCTCCTGAGACCTTCGGCATCCCCCCTGACACCCTCGGTTTCCCCTTCTGGTACATTCTGCACCCTCCTGAAACTTTCCGTACCCCTCCTGACACCCTCTGTACCCATCCTGACACCCTGTACCCCTGCTGATACTTTCCGCACCCCTCCTGACACTTTCCGCACCCCTCCTGACACTTTCCGCACCCCTCCTGAGACCTTCTGCACCCCTCCGACACCCCATGTACCCCTCCCGACACCCAATGTACCCCTCCTGACACCCTCCGTACATGTCCTGAGACTTTCTGCACCTCTCCTGAGACCTTCCGCACACCCAACATTTTTATGCTATTTTGGATTCAGCCATTGGCGTGTTCTGGAGGCAGGGCACATGACGTCATATAACACCGCACGTGTTGGGCGCCAACATCTTGGTGTATATCTAGGTATACACCGAGATGGTGGGGCCAATATCGGCGTGTGATGTCACCTGATGCCACGCATGCATGGCGTCATGTAACGTCTTACCCCTCCTGACACCCTCTGTACCCATCCTGACACCCTGTACCCCTGCTGATACTTTCCGCACCCCTCCTGACACTTTCCGCACCCCTCCTGACACTTTCCGCACCCCTCCTGAGACCTTCTGCACCCCTCCGACACCCCATGTACCCCTCCCGACACCCAATGTACCCCTCCTGACACCCTCCGTACATGTCCTGAGACTTTCTGCACCTCTCCTGAGACCTTCCGCACACCCAACATTTTTATGCTATTTTGGATTCAGCCATTGGCGTGTTCTGGAGGCAGGGCACATGACGTCATATAACACCGCACGTGTTGGGCGCCAACATCTTGGTGTATATCTAGGTATACACCGAGATGGTGGGGCCAATATCGGCGTGTGATGTCACCTGATGCCACGCATGCATGGCGTCATGTAACGTCATGCTCCCTGCCTCCAAGATGGTGGCACGCATTCACAGAACACGCCGGTGGCCAACATGGCCGCCGCACATTCTCAAACAAATTATTATGTGCCCGAATACATTTTTTGTATATTCGGACAAATAGTAATTCATAAATTTTACATGTAGTCTAAGTTTTGTGTTCTGTTTTTTATTTTTACTTTTCTAGATATACTGACTTGAAAAAAGGGTCGGCATGACAACCTGACACTTTATTTGTATAGACTCTATTGTAGTTTGACATTTATTGTTTGCCTTCTGTTGTTTTATTTGATAAGAATACTTATATTGAATAAAAGTTTTATTTTTATCATACTTTTTAATATGTTACTTTGTGGCTTAACAAAATAGGAGTCTTTAAATGGTGCGGATATTGGGGAAAATGGGTGAGGTTACGGGGGGGTGTGGCCACTAAAGGGTGTGGCCACTGAGGGGCGCTGTAAAGTTTTCTCGCACAGGGCGCCTAAAGGCCTAAGGCCGGCCCTGGGGCCCGAGACCAGGCCTACCGATAGGGGTGTACAGGCAGCTGCCCTGTTGCAGGCGGCCCCCATCAAGTGTAATGCCGTGGATAAGCCGCGATCGTTACATCAAGTGAGCGTGTGAGCGGGGACCGAACCCAGCACGGGCTAGGGGAGTCTGCCTCCACACATCCTGTCAGCGCCGATACTAGGGGGGCATATAATATTATTCAGCCATGGTGGACGATACCCCTCTCCCTCAGCAGGCACTGCCAGGGCACCTGAGGGAGCTGGGGAAGGGGGGCCTAGAAGGTTGAGATTCAGCCGGGAGTGAGACGATACGACCGGAGGACGGAGGAGGCAAGCTGTCAGCAGGTATGAGGAGCTCTCCTGCACTCACAGCTTCTCCTATACACTATACATTCCGGCCGGGAGCAGCGTGGGGAGGGGGAGGGGGGATTATTCTCCCGGTCTCAGCCTTCTCCTCTCTTCCTCCCCTGGCTTCTTGAACTATGAGCGTGCTGTGTGTGCGTGTCCTGTATTGTGTGTACTGTATTGCGTGTGTATTGTGTGTACTGTATTGCGTGTGTATTCTGTGTGTACTGTATGTGTATTGTGTGTATTGTATGTGTATTGTGTGTGTGTATTATGTGTTGTGTGTGTATGCGTATTAAGTGTTGTGTGTGTGTGTGTATTAGGCCTCATTCACACTGGGAGCACACGTCCATGCAGCGTGCACACCTGTAAACAGTTGATCCCGGGAGGGAGAGGTGCTGCGTGTGATTGCGCGCAACAGCCTGTTCTCCTCTATGGGAAGACGCGGCTGTACGGTGTCATCCGTGTCTGATGGACCCTCTCTGCGTCCAAGTGCGGAGCCCCAGTACCCGCATAGGTGTGAAGTCCGGGTGTCCCTATGACACCGTACAGCTGTGTCCTCCCATGGGGAAGAACAGGCTGCTGCATGCAACCACATGCAGCACCTGTCCCTCCCAGGATCGGCTGTTTACAGGCATGCACGCCGCATGGACATGCATGCCCAGTGTGAGTGAGGACATGTATGCCCTTGTGTGTTTTGTGTGTGAGGTCTGCCGTGCGTTGGCTCTGTTCTGAGGTCTGCCATGCGTTGGCTCCGTTCTAAGTAAGAAGAAGTGGGGTTTTGAAAGCACCAGAAAATGACAACT
>NW_017306281.1:121654-133998 GCF_000935625.1 Nanorana parkeri | reverse complement strand
GTGTGGCACCTAAATATCCAGATACAGGTCAAAATATTTTCGGCTCCGTTCTAAGGTCTGCCTGCGTTGGTTCTGGTCTGAAGTCTGCTGTGTGTTGGTTCTGTTCTGAGTTCTGCCGAGCGTTGGTTCTGATCTGAGGTCTGCCATACGTTGGTTCTGATCTGAGGTCTGCCGTGCGTTGGTTCTGATCTGAGGTTTGCAGTGCGTTAGTTCTGATCTGAGGTTTGCAGTGCGTTAGTTCTGGTCTGAGGTTTGCCGTACGTTGGTTTTGGTCTGAGGTATGCCGTACGTTGGTTTTGGACTGAGGTTTGCTGTGCGTTGATTTGTACAGCGATCATTCCTAAATTGTAGAGGATCTTCAGGGGTGGGCAAACTCTGGCTCCGTAACTGTGGTGGAGCTCCAAGACCCATGATGCATTGCAAGACGTTTGCATATACATGACGCCCACAGCCAGATGCATGATGAGATTTGTAGTTTTACCACAGCTAGATGAATGAAATTTGCCCACCCCTTGTAATAATGCATTGGGTGGATTTTATATGGGAGAAGCCCAAGTGTGCCCCATAATCTCTTATTGCCCGGGGGCCCCATATGTTGTCAGTCCGCCCCTGTGCATGTGATTCTGACACTTGAGTAACTTGAAGTGGACCTGTAAGTGGACATTTACTGTGTAATTGCATGATTGATTACTGACCGGTCACAATATTTGTATTGTCAGAACACGGGTTGTTCAGTAACAATATGTGAATTGCAGGTTGAGGGGGGAAAAAAAGCGTACGCAGACACATCAAACGTTATCCTTTATGTTCTATCCAGTTAAACTTTTTTATTGATTCATGGAACATATAGGTATCTCAACGTTTCACCAGTAGAAAAGTTTGTATCATTTCCGTATTTTCACTCTGTCTGTTTTTTTTCCACAAATCCCATTTTACATTCACCTGCCACATCAGCAGTTTTTCATGAAGCCCTGAGTTTTCATTTATAATTGAACTGTTACTTCTCAGGTTGAGCTCAAGCTTTTTTAATGGTATATATCTCAGTGGAAACGGAAACCACACATCAAACGGCTACACATAATTGTATTCCGCATTAGTCCACAATATGTATGTCGTTAATAGGGGTATAGTTGGTAATTCTGATTTTCGCATCAGACTTCGGTTAGGGGGTTTTTCAGTACCATATTCGGTGGTGAACAGCAAACACACACTACGGCCTAGTATTGGCTTAGTCATTTCAGCTTTCAGTGATGTTTCGTCATTCATTCATTCTATCAGTTCACTTTTGCATTTAGTCACATTGGGTGTCCTCAATTTGTTGAATTGGAGAGTTAGTTTGGAAGTTGGTTTCAGTGCTACCATGTTGCAGGCTTCTGATATCGAAGATTTCGCTTCCATTCCCCTATGTCCAGCCAGAGGGTCTGAATATGGCAGAGCACCATCTCTCAGAACTTGGACAGTGCCAAGACTCTCAGCAGAGCTTCAACGGAGGGGCATTGTTTTCCGGCCACAGCCCGGAAGGCCGAGTTATTTAGATTGTTGTTTCCCGGCTCCGCACAAGTCAGGCCATCTACAAGCACGGAATACGCATCTATCCACACATCTCTCGTGCAAGTACATACAGTCTTAAACACACTGACAACATCCATACAGGATTTACAAAATAGGATGAAGGTAGTGGAGAGGCGTCCAAATACTTCGGAGCCACCCGTTACCACGGTAACTCCAGCCGTTCTAGTAGGTACACCAGGTATTGTACCTTCAATTGTGGTAATTCCAGTCCCTGTTCACGTTGCAGGGGTTCCCAATGTGTCACCAGTACATGTTGTTCCCCACAACGTAAAGAAGGATATCATGGAGGGCAAAGATGTACAACCTACCAGTCACCAGTGCATATTACTGCTTTGTGCACATCAGTCGAACCAATGGTTGTTCCTTGTTCATTAGAAGACCCTAGTACTGTGGGGAACACTCATCAGACCACTCAGTTTGACATATTGGGCAAAACCTATACATTTGTTGGGGAAATCATAGATATGTAATAACTACAACTATACAGTATGCAATTATAGCCAGTGAGATTTTTACATATTTGTGTGAACTGATACCAAGCTCATCCCAAGACAACATGCACGGTTAAAACGACATGGTTAGGCCGAGTTAATGTCTCACAGTTAGATATCTTGTTAAAGGATCACCCGGTCCCGGCTGTTAGGCAATATTGGGTGGATGGTTTCGTACAAGGTTTCCACACTGGGTTGATTACGTTGCCACAGCAGACATTCGAATGTCCAAATTTGCAGTCTGCAAGCAAATATGCGCATATTGTGGAAGAATTGTTGGACATTGAAAGAAAGAAGGGTTTTGCCATTGTGCGCTTTGTATCCCCTCCCTTTTCATACATGGAGGGTTAGTCCAATTGGGTTGGTACAAGGGAAATATTCCAATAAATTTTGATTAATTACGATTTGTCCGCTCCTCATTCTTCACACGTTCCAAGTCTAAATTCATTAATTTCTTCAGAGGAATTTTCACTGAAGTACACCTCAGTGGATCAAGCTATTCAGGTCATTTTGCACACAGGTAAGGGGTCTTGGTTGTCTAAAGCGGCCATTTTAGATGCATTTAAATTACTACCTATTAAGCAAATGTTGTGGCAGTGGCATGGCATTAAATGGCAAGGGTTATATTACTTTGCCACTAAATTAACTTTTGGTTCTAAGAGTAGCCCCTGGTTGTTCGATGCTCTGGCACAAGCACTAGAATGGATTTTGTCTGGAGCACAAGGTTGCCAAGAAGTCATTCATTACCTGGATGATTTCTTATTGATCGAATGCCCCACAAAGATCCTGGGGGATTTGCAAGTGCTATTACGAGTGTTTGAGCAGTGAAATATCCTGGTAGCCGCTCAAAAGGTAGAAGGGCCTGCCCAGATGATTACCTTTTTAGGGATTACTTTGGACACGTACAAATTACAAGCTAGTTTGCCCCAAGATAAATTAGATAGAATCAAACTGGTTATTCATTCTTTAGTGGTAACTCAAGTCTGCACCAAGAAAGAATTACAGTCCTTACTTGGTATCCTTAATTTTGTAATGAGAATCATTCCACAAGGTAAGTCTTTTGTATCCAGGTTACTAGTCCTGTTCCAACAAACCACTCAATCAGATTTGGAAGTTTAGTTGGATGCAAATGCTCGGGCTGATTTGATCATGTGGGACCAGTTTTTGAATAGTTGGAACGGGATATCCATGTTTGTGCCTCAGGCCACAGTATCCTCCCCCCGTGATTTCAGATGCTGCTGCATCTGTGGGGGTTTGCAGCCACTTTTGGCACTCACTGGATGGCTAGTTCCTGGCCAGCAGATGTATTTCAGATACCTAGGTTTGTTCAGACATCTGCCCTTTTTGAGATTTACCCCTTAGTAGCGGCTGCAGTGGTCTGGGGGCAGCAGTGGTCAGGAAACACAGTGTTTTTCCATATGGATAATTTAGCCACAGCGGAAATCATTAATAAAGGCCGGTCCAAATCATTAGCTATTATGGCTTTCATGAGCAAATTAACTTGGACATCATTGCAGTATGGTTTCCATTTCAGTTGCATATATATATATAGAAGGGCTGAGCAATATTTCTGCTGATGCATTGTCACGTCTGGATTTTCCTCGTTTCTTTTCCCAGAATCCAGACGCAGATCCGGTGGGTACATCTGTGCCGGATTATGAGCAGCTAGTGATGGATTAAATTAATTACTGGTCTTGGCAGCGTCTAATAAATAAATCTTTGTCCAGGAATACCTGTAGGGGCTTATCACCGGGCTTGGGATGTCGATTCCAGATCAGATACCCAAGAATAGATGTTCATACTGCTATACTGAATTGTCATTATGCTATAATACATCCGGTTATACCTGGCAGGGCTGCAGCATTTCTTATCCTTTAACATCCTGATAGACCATCGATTTCGCTCAGACTGTGAAGCCATTCTGAGAGGCATGCATAAGAATCGCTGCAAGGAGCAGCATCAAGGAAAAGCATCGCAGCACATTTCGTCAGGCTTTTGGGACGATGAACTCTTCCTGCTACACTGGAGATATCCTGGATCCGAAAGTAGAGGTAGCTCAAGCCTTACCAGTTGATTGAGGGAAGTATTACGAATATC
Source organism: Nanorana parkeri (assembly GCF_000935625.1). Taxonomy (NCBI): domain Eukaryota; kingdom Metazoa; phylum Chordata; class Amphibia; order Anura; family Dicroglossidae; genus Nanorana; species Nanorana parkeri. Next base: position 129,838 of record NW_017306281.1, on the reverse strand, counting down.
ATATATATATATATTATTATTCCTTCATGTGTGGTTTTTGCCCCCTTTTAGGCATATTGACCAGCGCGACCAAGGCACACTTCAGGTCGCGGTACGTAGGGGTTTTTTACGCATGGTCGTGTCCAGACTCTGACCACAAGTAAGAAGGCTGGCTATTGGCTAGCCTGAATTTGTGGGAGGAGGCTGGCTTGTAAAACAGCTGCAGTTCCTTCCTCTCATTGTCGGATCATTTTCTGGTATTAACCCCTTTTTTACAAACACTTTCTTGAGTATGCCCCTTTTAGGCATATTGACCAGCACGACCAAGGCACACCTCAGGTCGCAGTACGTAGGGTTTTTTTATGCATGGTCGTGCCCAGACTCTGACCAAAAATATATTTTTAAATATATGTAGCGCTACCCCCGAGAGGGCCGCTGTAATATACGGGCCTTCTGTCCCACACCAGTGATGACTCACCCTCACCTGGATCCAAGTAACACCAATACACCATTTAAAGTTTTAGATGGGCTTTATTCAACTAACAAAAAGCTCTGGAAATAGATAAATTGAATAACAGGATAGCAATATCAAATGCAATGATATGATACAACCACTCAGCACAATAAAACAGGATTTGTGTTCGTTCACTTTACCTGCCAGTGGGAGGCCTTGCCTGAAATGCACTGAGCGAGTGATGAACGACACTGTCAGTTACACAATACAGAAACACTGGTCAACAATTACCCAAAAGTAATATAACTGATCATAAGAGCCTATCTAGGTCTTGTTGGTTCTAACTAACCACTGGCCAGTGGGAATTCTATACACACAGAGTCTGCTAGCGTTGGGGCCCTTTAAATTCTGTGGTTGGGTACCTTTTGTGAATCAGTATTTGTAATCCACAGCATGGAAAGGGATATCTTTGCAAAGTGTCACAGGGTAACAAAGATTAACAGATATGGTGATCCACCTTCAGATAGAGCTGCATTGCCAGTTAATGGGATCTAGCCGGATTAAGCCAGATCAACTCACACAAAGATGGCAGAAGATCTCTCACCATTAGATGCACTTGATTGATGTATCTTCCTTCCAGCAATTGGTAGCTTGATCGCTGTCCCAGCTGACTGGATGGCGATGGGAGCAATACAGGCCACAGAATCCTCCAAACAGGATGATGATGATGATGATGGTGATGATTGCAGTACAGAAATCCGCCTCTAGATGTCACTGCACTGTTAGCACCTCTTCAGAGATCAGGCGAAAGAGTAGAATTAAATAGTGAAAACTCCCCTCTCAAGCCAGCACCTCCCATTAGAAGTCTCCACAGGAATTCCAGACTCTGGCAGTGCACAGGAGACAAGCACAAGGGACACTTTCCCCTGTCTGACTGCAACATACCAGTCTGTGTCTCTCTCTCCCTGTGTCCCCTCTCTTTCCTCAGTCCCTTCTCCTTGTGGTGTCTGTGTAGCCAAAAAACGGCCTGCCAGCCAATCACAGCTCTTCTGGCTGCTATCCAATCAAGTCCTTGCTTGCCTTTGTTGTTAGGGGTTGGCTTCCTTCTTAGCCAAAGCAGTAACCAATAGAGTCTCTCCCCCAGTCTCTGTGAGCTATCAGTTAAGCCAGAAGATGTAATGCAGTTTCAGAGAGCAATACTCAAATATATTACAAAAGCAATACTAAGCCTGTGCTACATCTATATTTAGGATCCACTGTAATCAATAGGTTGCTCAAGTCTGTAATCTGCCTATATGTGGGCTAAGGTGGTTTCCTGTTGGGTCACAGCCCGCGTCCCGGCCCCGAATCGGGCTCCCCTGCAGAGACGCACAAGAAGACGCCACCTGGGAGTTAACTCAGGCCGCATCTGCGCGGCGGCCCAGCAGGACATGCCCTCGTGCGTCGCGGCACACAGCCGATGACGTCATCATGCCAGCTCCGCCTGGTGACGTCACCCGGGCTATATAAGGAAGACCAGCAGCCTCACTCACCGCTGAGTGATCATCAACCAGTGCCTTGTTACCTGTTCTGATCAGCAATCTGAGACTCTCCGTGAAACTGACCCGGCTTGCTACCCGACTGCCCTTCCTGGATCTTGCTCCTGTACTGCGTTGTCCTATCGTTCCTGACCCGGCCTGTTCCCGACTACTCTGTGGCTCATCCACCTGCCTATCCGCTGTTCCTGTCCTGCACGGCTGCCAGCCCTGCCAAGAGCACCGTACCCATCTGGATACCAAGGACTCCACACCAGGCACCCGTGCCGGTCCAGCCTGTGCACCAACTGTTGCACCTCCAGAGGTCCCCAGACGGAGTTGCAAGGGAGGTCCTCCTTGTCACTTCGGGCTCGCACCACGGTACGTGACATTTCCTCTTAGCTGCAAATACATTTCTGTCACTTGCCAGGATATGTCAATGTCTGATTGTGATTGTTTGATGCTTTCAGATAAAAAATTATGTATCTGAATAAGAGAAATCCATGTGCTGGACCTAGGCTTTGTCCCCTACAAACCACCATTGGGTCAATGTTTTCATCCATTGTTTTTACTACTTGAACCCTGTTTAAGGCATGGGGCAATAGTGATTGTGGGTGGTCCCACCTGATGCCAGTTTAACAGTGGGTGTGTGTATATACAGTATATGATCTGTTGCCTTGGTATATGGGGCCTCTGTGTTTCTGAAATGTTGATTTTTCACAGATGGGACTCCAGTAAACCTCTTGGACTTTAGTCTGTTTAGTATGTTGACTTTAGCTAATTATTAGATTTTTATTGATGTCTGGCATTTTCCCTAATTTCCTCTCTTGGAGATTATGTTGTATCCTCCATTGGGATACATACAGCAATAAAGCAATAAAGCAATACTTTTACAATAGAGCAGGGTAGGGCTAGAACCCCTATCATATTTTTATTGATGTCTGTTTTCCTGTTAGGGAGGGTTCTGTCCTTGCGACAGTGTTTTCAGGACAGAGACCCAGACAGCAACGAAAACCTGTATAAAGCCTAATGAAAAGTGGGAAAACCTTTAATATTGGTATTTGTTCACAGGATAACTTAAAACAGCCAGTGCATTTCTGAGGCTCAGAAATCTCTTTATTCAGGTCTACATGAATACATAAATATAAAATCCTATATTAGTCTAATCACTGTTAAAGAAGAGGTAACGCCACAACTTGAAAATTATTGTAGGATCCCCTCAAGGAACCCAGCACACATAAAGTAGCTTTGTCCTGTTCAAATATGTACTGTGGTTTATTATAGCAAGGGCATTTCTTTTCTGTGCTGGCTGTACCTCCAACCCAGGCAGAATCCCAGTTTACATCACAATACTGAAGCCACTGACCCTTCTCTCAGATTCTCACATTGTGCTTGTAAATACATCCTTTTCTAATGATCACTGCATTTAAGGAAACATTCTTGTCTAATAGGATTTATTTGTCAGTCACTTGCTGTTAGTTTTAATAGGATTGGGTAACAACTGGGCTGTTTATAGGAACCCACAGACTGAAGTAGACCCCTCAGAGCAGGATTTTGCATGGTTTGGGATACAAGTAAGGAAACACATGTCACAATTCAAATCAGGATTCACAGGACATGGGATACTTTAATGTGATAATTTAAAGGAGAACTATGAGATGAGTGATTTCCACTCACCTCATAGTTCTAGACGACCTGTGACAATGAGACTGTCACAGGTCGGCTCAGTAGATCGGGAGGTGAGCGAACACATACCAGGTTCGCTCACCTCTCGATCCTGTCACGGCTCTCTGCCGTGACAGGGGGAGGGGCTGGATTCCCCTATCCCAGCTCCGATCTGCCAGCGCTGACTGGCGGAACGGACGGGGGAGGGGGCGGGTACAGCTGGCACTGCCTCTAGATAGGCAGAGCCAGCTGTCACTCACGCAGCTGGGCGGATCCCGTCATCTACGTCGGAATCCGCTCCGGCTGCGGCTTCTCAGTATACCGCGAGCTGTAGCTCGCGGTATACTGAGCTTAGGGTAACGGGAGGACGCTAGTTTGTGTCCTCCCGTTGCCCTAAGGATAACTATGGGGAAAAACACTGACCCCATAGTTCTCCTTTAAGGACCAGAGCAAATTTAGCAGAAGGAGCCAACCAGTAAAGAAAGTGAAATGTACTCCTAGTTGTATAGGAGTTATAAGACACCCAGCATCAGTGTATCAGGAAAGTGCTGCTGGAGCTGAGAAGCGCAAGTGTAAATAAACAAAACAGCAATGATGGAGGAGGACTTGGATTTACAAGGGTTTGGAGGGCATGACAGGGTGCATCTTATGAATAGGGAGATACTGTGCAACTGGAGAATGAGAGGCATTGGGAAGGGTTAGCATCAGTGGCGGAACTACCGCCGGTGCAGCCGGTGCCGGCGCAGCGGGGCCTGAGGCTGTGGGGGGGCCCAGTGGGGTCTGGTCCTGGGCACCCCCATAGCCTCAGTGGGGTCCGGTCCTGCAATATGGGGCAGTGCGGGGTCCCGGTGTTAGAACACCGGGGCCCGCACTGCCGACGGGCTCCTCAGTGAGGGGGCGGGTCCTGTGACTCACCTCCCGGCCGCGTCCATAGTAACAGGCGGCGGGAGGGGAGGTGAGTCACAGGAGACGTGTGTGTGTGTCACACGCCCCGCCCCCTGCAGTGCACACATCGATTCGAAACTCCCTCTCCCTGGCTGCTGTTTGAGACTACTCAGTCTCTCAGACCACTGACGTGGTCACACATTTTACCATAATCTCGCCCAGTTTTTCGGCGGTGGAATAGGTCAAGCATTCCAACGCTTTCTCCGCTGTTCCAGGGCAGATCGGCATCGCAAATCGCATGTGCAGGAGAACCGATCTGCCCTGGAACAGCTGATCGGTCCTGAAATGTCACTTCTATCCGACTTTGTGAGTGCGGTGGAATGTGGGATCGCAGTCGGAGAGAAGTGACATTTCTGGACCGATCAGCTGCTTCAGGGCAGATCGGTTCTCCTGCACATGCGATTTGCGATGCCGATCTGCCCTGGAACAGCTGGGAAAGCGCTGGAATGCTTTACACATTCCACCGCTGAAAAACTGGGCGGGATTACGTTAAAACATGTGACCACGTCACCGGTCACACATTCTAACGTAGTCACAACCTTCGATAGAACACTGCCATCAGGGGGGTATGGCCGGTACCCATGTGAGGGATCTGGGCAGCCTGGGGGGCCTCTTACATGGGTATCAACTGTACCGGGGCGGCATGGCAGAGGTGACAGGGGAGGGGGTGGAGGAGGCCGGGCCCCAGCAGCAGCAGGTAAGAAGAGTTGGGAGGAGGTACAGGGAAAGGGATCCCGACGACCAGACCAGCCCACCTGGGACCCTGCAGAGCCCACCATAGAGAGTCTCAGGTGGGCTATGCAGGATCTATGGTGTGCTCTGCAGGGTCTCAGGCAAGTCCAGCACGCTACTGGACCGCTGGGGGGGGGCCAGTGTGATCCGCTCCCGCGCCCCCCGTTTTGGGAGGGGGGCCCAAGATAAAATCTTGCACCAGGGCCCTTTGGTTATTAGGTCCGCCACTGGTTAGCGTAGTGACAGTTAATGACATACTAAATCGGAAAGTGGTCATGTGACTGGATGGGAGAGTGTAGACTGTCAGATCTCACTGAAATCAGCAAGCCAACTGGAAACATCTGCTAGGTGGAATGATGAAGATGGAGAGACAAGAGGAATGAGGTGACCTAGACAATAGAAAACGAAAAAGGATTAAAGCCACTGTACTGGAAAAACACAATAGGAAGTTCATCAGGGCTGTTTAATCTGCCTATAAATAGTCACCCTACATGCTTTCAATGTGATATAACATCTAAAATCCTACTTTGATGTAAGGGCCACATTTAAATTCTATACTATGGAGGATGACAAGTAATGTATTGGATATGTGAAGTATCTGAGCACATTCACAAAAGAAAGCGGTGTTTATCACAACAGAGAAATATACAGCAGCACCACCACATGTGAATATGACAGTGACATATTAATTTGCACTATCTATCGGTGGCTGATGGCATTTCTGGAGGGTAACTACAAGTTTGAACCTTTTCACGTTTATCTTAGGATACTCACATGCTATTTATCAACATAATGAAACCGCAAAACTACTCATACACTCCCTTTTTATCTCTCGTCCTGACTATTGCAACTCCCTCCTCATTGGCCTTCCACTACACAGGCTATCCCACCTTCAGTCTATCTTGAATGCAGCTGCTAGACTCATTCACCTAACCAACCGCTCAGTGTCTGCATCCCCCTCTGTCAATCCCTCCACTGGCTTCCACTCACCCAGAAGATACAATTCAAAATATTAACATTCACTCCTAAAGCCACCCAGGGGCAGGGCCCTCCTTACCATCTTGCCTTGAATTGTTTTGTGATTGTAATGTCTGCCTTATATTGTATATTGTTGGCGCTATATAAATACTATGTAATAATAATAATGATACAAACTAGTCTCTCTCATGCTGTCATAGGACCAAGGCCTATTTATATAGTGGCACATCTATTACCAACCTTATATATTTGAACCTTACCCAGTGAGTTTCCTATGTGCCATTGTTTTGCCCCTATAAGGGCATCCATAGGGCAATATCACCCATGGTTCATTTAAGACCTTTGTCCTTTTAGAGGCATTATATACAATAAATATATGATATCTATGCTAGCTCAGGGCTCAAACTTTCAAGTCCTGAGCTACTAGCCAGGCCTTAAGAGTTACTAGCCACCAGTTGCCCCACCTAACCCTTACCCTGCCCCTGCCTTAACTCCAACCCTAAACAAACCCTCCTAAATAATCTTATGATAATTCTTATCTTATGATAGTTGCCGCTTGTAAAGGGCAGATTAGGGATTCCTGCTGCAGGAAAACGCAAGTTCCTGACACAGGAATCTCTAATCACACCTGAAATATACTGTAGGTGTGAATGGGGCCTAATATACACATACACTAAAGGTGCCCATACACCTGGCGATTATTGTACGATAGTTGTGGGTGATCGTACGATAATCGACAGGTGTATGGGCAGCGTGCGACTGCTTCTACTGTACGGTCGCACGACTTTCGTCTTCCAAGCACGCTGGAAAACCTGCCGAAAATCGCCCGATTTTTGGCAGGTTGGTGGCGTAGTCGGAAGACGAATGCCGCAAGCGCACACTGCCCACTCTATACCTGGTTATCTGGGGGTGATTAGTGAGCTTTGCAGCAGACCTCAGGAGCTGCTCTGTGGTTTATATGCGACACAAATGCAGACCGTGGAGCTGCTCCCGCAAGTCAGGTTCACGGTCTGCGATCGTGTGCCTGACATGTCAGCTGGCTGCGGGCCACATAGTACCGGAAACAGTAGAAAGGCATCATGGCACACTCACAAACCAGCATGTAAAACAACTTGTCTCACCACTAAGGATAATAACAGAGGTTTGGATACACGTCTTCTGCAGAGGATGTGAAAGCCGCACTGCCGCGCCAAGGCACCTCTTATAGTGCGGTCCTAACTCTAAACTATGAGAATATCCATCTTGGAGCACATGGGGGCAGAAGATTTCAAATTACATAGTACCGGGTCGCGGGCCGGAGTTGGTCTGCGGACCGGTACTTGGGTGTCAATTAGACATGTGCGATTCATTTCAGAAAAATTAATTTTTGGGACGCATTTTCGTTATTCAGAGGTTTGGAAGTATCCGAATTTCCGAATAACAGAAATGAAGAACGAAAACGAATCCGAATTTCCGAAAACTACATTTCGGACAAAATTCGCTAGCGCTAATCTGTACGAATTTTTGTTGGTGGGCAAATTTTTGTTGCAGCAAAGCGACATTAAAAAGGAAGAAAATTTTTTTTTCTTTTTAATGTCACTGTGCTGCAACGAAACGAAAACGGAACGAACATTCGTACAGATTACTGCTAACGAATTTCGTCCGAATCCGAATCCTGAACCGAATTGACTTTTGGATCCGAATCTTGAAAAACTTAATAAAGCAAAATCCAAAACTAAACAATTTTTTTGCTGGTGCACATGTCTAGTGTCAATTATTTTTTGTGCAATGGCTTTATTATGCATTTGTTTAGCATACGATGCTCAAATCTAACGGTTAAACCACACAAACTTTCATCAGTATATAAATATTTACACTTAGCCAATATTAGCAATCATTTTAGCCAACAGGCATTCAGTATGTGTGTGTATATATATA